>NC_080540.1:99299726-99600560 GCF_028640845.1 Ahaetulla prasina
TTTTCTTTTGGTCTCATACGTTTCTTGAAGGCTGGTGGAAAAAGCAAGTTCCAAATTGTCCAGACATTAAAAGAAATACGTAAGGGACTATTCAAGGTCACACACTTCTGAAAATGCATTTTTGTAATACCCCATGAAAAAAATTTCCATGTGTCAGAAAGGGAAAAATATCAACATAGAGAAAACATGAAGAGATATCATGTCTACCCCATACACTGAAGGTAGAACTCCCACAGATCCCAAGAGAACATCCAGTTTTCACAACTCCCTGTAGTGTATTAATGGGGGAGAAAAAGAAGAAAGGTAAGACTTCCTTACCTGAATGGCTGGCTGTCAGGATCTGTATCCTTGAAGCCCATTTCTTCTAGCTTACACCGCCTATAAAGCTCGTAATGGCGAGCATGAGTTTGCTCTCGCAGGTCTTCCATGTTAACCCGGATCAGCATTTCCCGCAGCTTCATAAAGTCACAGTGGCTTTCATTTTCAACTATTTAAAACAAAGAGCAGATGTGAAAGCACATAGGAGAAAATGACTGGTTCACATAGAGCCAAGCATCTGCACATGTGCACGTGTGTGAACACACACACACACACACACACACACACACACACACACACTCCTCTTGCAGGATTAATGCAGCATTCATATAAAAACAGCACCCTCCAGAAAAGTAAAAGTGTTGGAATAGAGAGATTAGAAACGATGATAGACTGCAGGCCCCTGTGTATATTTTGCTCAGAAGTTCATCACCCTCACTTCAAAAGGGCTCGCTCCCTTGCAGCTGTGTTGAAAGAGGTGCTTTGCAATGTGTGGGAACACAAACAAAGCAACTCTATTTGAATCGTTAAAGCAATCATGTGGAAGCCTCTGAAACGTGACATCTCTGCTTTGCTGAATAGCAGAGACTGGTTTATTTATCCAGCAGTTGTTGCAAATCATTTTTGAAATCCTATTATTCATAGGATAGCTACTTTTCAGAACCAATTACAAACATTAAAATCAAAGCATATATCGGTGTAATTAAACTATTACACCCGTTCCCTCTTTTTACTTCATGAGTTCAAATGTTTGCATGTCCTTCCATGGATATTAGTTTGGTATATTGTTTAATGTGGTGACTTAGAAGTCAGGAGACTGTGAGTTCTGTTCCGCCTCAGACACAAAAGCGGCTGTGGCGCTTTCACAATGACTTTGGAGCAGTCATGGTTTCTCAGACCAACCTACCACACAGGGTTATTGTTGTGGGGAAAACAGGAGGAGGAAGGAGTATTAGCTATTTTTGCCACCTTGACAAACTTAAAAAGTAATACAGGCGGAATAAAACTCAAATAAATCAAATGTTTAAGATAGTTAAACAATCAAACCTTGTAATAGGAAACAGTGGCAAGAGAATAAATAATCTATTCCTCTGCACCACCTCTACGCTGAGGTGGAGCAGTGGTCAGAGTGCAGTACTGCAGGGTACTTCTGCTTACTGCCAGCTGCCTGCAGTTCGGCAGTTCAAATCTCACTGGCTCAAGATTGACTCAGTCTTCCATCCTTCTGAGGTGGGTAAAATGAGGACCCAGATTGTTGGGAGCAATAGGCTGACTCTAAACCACTTAGAGGGCTGAAAAGACTGTGAAGTGGTATATGCCATGTTTCCCTGAAAATAAGACCCTGTCTTATATTTTTTTGAACCCTGAAATAAGCACTTGGCCTTATTGCCATGCACTCAAAAGTCCGATTGGGCTTATTATCAGGGGATGTCTTATTTTGGGGAAAACAGGGTAAGTCTACGTGCTGTTGCTATTAAATATTAAAATGTATGCACAGCCAAATCCACAGGTGAATATAAAAAAAATAACAACAACAATAACAAAAATGCTAGTGAAATGATCTTTCTCAATGATTGTTTCATGACCATGACATTCACTGGCTTCCCAAAATTATGTTTTCGTTGTAAAGTTTATTGAGTGGGCACTATTCTTTTATTCAAATATAATACACACAAACCTAGACACACATATATATGGATTAGTCAAAATAGATAAAAAGATGGATAAAAATATAATAATTGACAGGTGAATAAATATGTCAAATCCAGTGTAAACATCTGGCTCACTGTGCAATCAGCCACAAGAACAGCAGCAACAATAAATATTCTTTAGCAAGCTACAACATACAAGGATTTCAGCCACTGTTAAACATGTCTGGAGTCCCAACTTACCTTGTACAACACCCCATGGATACTGCCGAGCTCTCACCATTTTATTTCCCACTTTTACTTCTTCTGTGCTTCCCACAACAGCAAAAGGTAGATGAGCCTTTGAGGAAAAAATATAACTATGCAATTCAGGGCAAAGCAATAGAACTGTCCAAAAGGATTTTTTTTTTACTTTTAATGCAAATTTCCTAATAGAAAACATTTTAAAAAAATGTCTATGGAATCAGCATGATGTTAAGACAGGGCTGCCAGGACAAACAAAACAAATCCTAATTTTTTAAAGATTATTATTCTGCAGCCCATTAAATAAAAGGCTACTCCTGACTTCACAATAAAATCATGTATGGGATTTTTAAATCCATCAGTTTTGTGAACAATGTTTTTGGCACTCTTTACATACTGCATTCCACATCTTTGTATCCACACAGAAGTTTATTTTGAGCAATCATAGATAGAAGAATGAGGCAAAGAGAACAAACCTTTGTTTTTACAAATCATTATGGCATGCTAAACAATAGTATTCTAGTTACTTGCAGGAATAGCTAAATAGCAAAATAGTCAGGAGATTTTTCTGCCCCATAGCATGTTGTCAGATTAAGCTAGAGCCAATAAATTTCCTACAAGGTAAATTCTATAGGGGATACCAGGTCTAAGTATAGCTTCCCCTAATATATAAATTTCCAGGAAGACCAGACAATTTCTATATGAACCATCTTCTAGAAAATTCAAAACCCTTTATTACTTGTGCAGCAGCCAAATCCTGTTTTGCAATGATGAAAATAAGATATAGCTGCTCACAGAAGTAACCACTTTTGTTTTACCCATCACATTTATTTATTTATTTATTAAATTTTTATACCGCCCTTCTCCCAAGGGACTCAGGGCGGTTTACAGCCAAAATAAAAACGACAGCAATATACACATAAAACCATGAATTAAAAAACTTATTACACAAATGGCCGAATTAAAACATTTAGAATAAAACCCCATAAATTATAAAATATTAAAACATTAAAACTAATTAAAATCCTATGCCAGTCCTGCGCGAACAAACAAATAGGTCTTCAGCTCGCGGCGGAAAGTCCAAAGGTCCGGCAGTTGCCGAAGTCCAGAGGGAAGTTCGTTCCAGAGAGTGGGAGCCCCCACAGAGAAGGCCCTCCCCCTGGGGGCCGCCAGCCTACATTGCTTGGCGGACGGCACCCTAAGGAATCCCTCTCTGTGAGAGCGTACAGGTCGGTGGGAGGAATTCGGTAACAGCAGGCGGTCCCGTAAGTACCCTGGCCCTAAGCCATGGAGCGCTTTAAAGGTAGTCACCAACACCTTGAAGTGCACCCGAAAGACCACAGGTAGCCAGTGCAGACTGTGCAGAAGTGGTGTTACATGGGAGCAACATGAGGCTCCCACTATCACCCGCGCAGCTGCATTCTGAACCAACTGGAGCCTCCGGGTGCTCTTCAAGGGGAGCCCCATGTAGAGAGCATTGCAGTAATCCAAGCGAGAGGTAACCAGAGCGTGAGTGACCGTGCATAAGGCATCCCGGTCAAGGAAGGGGCGCAACTGGCGAACCAGGCGAACCTGGTAAAAAGCCCTCCTGGCGACGGTCGTCAGATGATCTTCGAAAGACAACCATCCATCCAGGACACCCAAGTTGCGCACCCTTTCCACTGGGGTCAATGATTCGCCCCCAACAGCCAGCCGCGGCTGCAGCTGACTATACCGGGGTGCCGGCATCCACAGCCACTCCGTCTTGGAGGGATTGAGTTTGAGCCTGTTTCTCCCCATCCAGACCCGTACAGCTTCCAGACACCGGGACAGCACTTCCGATAGCTTCATTGGGATGGCCTGGGGTGGAAAAGTACAGCTGCGTATCATCACCGTACAGTTGGTACCTCACCCCAAAGCCATTGATGATCTCACCCAGCGGCTTCATATAGATGTTGAACAGGAGAGGCGAGAGAATTGACCCCTGCGGCACCCCACATGTGAGGGGCCTCGCGGTCAGTCTCTGCCCTCCTGCCAACACCGTCTGCGACCGGTCAGAGAGATAGGAGGAGAACCACCGATAAACGGTGCCTCCCACTCCCAAACTCCCTAACCGGTGCAGGAGGATACCATGGTCGATGGTATCAAAAGCCGCTGACAGGTCTAATAGGACCAGGGCAGAGGAGCAACCCCTGTCCCTGGCCCTCCAGAGATCATCCACCAACGCAACCAAAGCCGTCTCCATACTGTACCCGGGTCGGAAGCCGGACTGGAACGGGTCTAGATAGACAGATTCATCCAGGTATTGGGGTAATTGACGTGCCACCACACTCTCAACAACCTTCGTCACAAAGCGAAGGTTGGAGACTGGACGATAATTTCCTAAAACAGCCGGGTCCAGGGAGGGCTTCTTGAAGAGGGGCCTCACCACCGCCTCTTTCAAGGCGGCGGGGAAAACCTCCTCCATCAAAGAAGCATTGATAATCCCCTGGAGCCAGCCTCGTGTCACCTCCTGTGTGGCCAGCACCAACCAGGAGGGGCATGGGTCCAATAAACATGTGGTGGCATTCAACAGCCCCAACAACCTGTCCATGTCCTCGGGAGTCACAGGCTCAAATCCATCCCAAATAGTCTCAACAAGACGTGTCTCCAGCCTCTCACCTGGATTTACCCAATGTTGATCCAATCTGTCCCGAAGCTGAATGATTTTATCGTATAGATAACCACTAAACTCCTCCGCACGGCCCTGCAAGGGGTCATCCCGCACCTCCTGATGAAGGAGGGAACGGGTCACCCGAAACAGGGCCGTCGGGCGGTTATCTGCTGACGCAATGAGGGAGGAAACGTAAGAACGCTTCGCTTCCCTCAGTGCCACTAGGCAAGTCCTACTATAGGACCTAACTAGTGTCCGGTCAGCCTCGGAACGACTGGATCTCCAGGCACTCTCTAGGCGTCTTCTCCGGCGTTTCATCTCCCTCAGCCCCTCGGAGAACCAAGGAGCTGGTTGAGATCTGCGCCGGGTCAGAGGCCGCAAAGGCGCGACACGGTCTAAAGCGCCAGTCGCGGCCCGTTCCCAGGCCACAACTAGCTCCTCAGCCGTGCCGTGGGCCAGATCCTCAGGAAGTGGCCCAAGCTCCATCAGGAACCTCTCCGGGTCCATCAGGCGCCTGGGACGGAACCAGCGTGTTGGTCCCGTCTCCCTGCGGTGTTGAGTGGCGGTCCGAAAGTCCGAAAGTTTAACACGTTAGCTGTCTTGTTTTAGGTAATATATATGTACACTTGCAGAGGTAATTATAGTACTGTACAGTATGTTACATTTTTATTTGGAATTTTATCTTTTTTATGCTTGTGTGTTATCTCATCTATTTGATTTTACTTTTGTATTGTATTTTTTTAAAAATTTGCTCATCACTGATCAAATTAAGAGTGTTTCTTTTCTCCCACTTCTTGTGGATTATTGCAAGAAATTTGAATTCCAAGCTAAATAGGATATAATGTAATAAAGTAATAAACAGGGTGGGGGGGAGTCAATTTGGCATAGTGGCTAAGGTGCTGGATTAGAAATCGGGAGACTGTGGCTTCTAGCATAAACCACCTCACAGGATCATTACTGAAGAGAAATAGGCAGTAGGACATTATGTATGATGTCTTGAGTTGTGCAAAGCAAAGACAAGTTATAAATGTAATAACAAATTAAAAAAAAAATAGAAACATTTTGCTCTCTTAGATACAATATCATTTTTCTTTCTCCTCCTTTTCCTTTCTCTAAAGTGAATAGTTACATCCATCAATCTGACTGATGTTTTGCTCTAACACAATATATGCCAAAAAAAATTTCAATATTCTCAATCTAAAATGTATCCAAGGATATGAAGGACTTTATATGATGTTCCAGACTGCATTACAAATTCATATTCCATTCTAAGCATACATTGAACATGAAATGTATCAAGGGAGAAAGATTATATTCCACACCAAATCACTGGATTGTCTTAAATGGCAACTACTCTAAACTGAGAGAATGCCACTGCTTCCTTGCATTTCCATTTGAGAAATGGAAGGAATAAACTCTATTATAATGGCATTCACCAGGTAACGCAACATACAGTTTCTCAGGTCACTGCTATAAATATACAGAAGCATAAAAAGTCTACAGAAGAAGGATGTTACTTACATTCATCACAGAGTTGATTTCAGATACAGCATCATCATCAGTTGGGAACTGATAAATCTGTACTCCATTACTGACCAGTTCGCTCATGATCTTAATCTTAAACTTGTGCAATTCACTCTTGGAAATAGTGTCAGCCTTGGCAATGATGGGAATAATGTTTACCTGGAGAGCAGTGAAAAAACAAGAAATAACTGAGCTTTCTAAAATCAGTCACGAATTAGCCACAGAATGGATTAATGACAGCTAGGACTGCAGGCAGAATTAAACATTAAATGACAGTGGCTAGAAGATGAATGTAAAAAGATATGAGATATGAAGAATAGAACAGAACAGAACAGAACAGAACAGAACAGAACAGAACAGAACAGAACAGAACAGAACAGAATTCTTTATTGGCCAAGTGTGATTGGACACACAAGGAATTTGTCTTGGTGCATGCGCTCTCGGAATACATAAAAGAAAAGATACATTCGTCAAGAATCATAAGGTACAACACTTAATGATTGTCATAGGGAAACAGGCAATATAAATCTTAAGGATACCAGCAACAAGGTTACAGTCATACAGTCATAAGTGGAAGGAGATGGGTGATAGGAAAGATGAGAAGATTAATAGTAGTGCAGACTTAGTAACTAGTTTGACAGGGTTGAGGGAATTATTTGTTTAGCAGAGTGATGGCATTCGGGGAAAAACTGTCTAGTTGTTCTGGTGTGCAGTGCTCTATCGTGTCATTTTGAGGGTAGGAGTTGAAACGGTTTATGTCCAGGATGTGAGGGGTCTGTAAAATATTTTCACAGCCTTCTTTTTGACTTGTGCAGTATACAGGTCTTCAATGGAAAGCAGGTTGGTAGCCATTGTTTTTTCTGCAGTTCTAATTATCCTCTGAAGTCTGTGTCTGTCTTGTTGGGTTGCAGAACCAAACCAGATAGTTATAGAGGTGCAGATGACAGACTCAATAATTCCTCTGTAGAACTGGATCAGCAGCTCCTTGGGCAGTTTGAGCTTTCTGAATTGGCGCAGAAAGAACATTCTTTGTTGTCCTTTTTTGATGACGTTTTTGATGTTGGGTGTCCATTTTAGGTCTTTTTACCTGATGAATTCTGCAATTCTGTCTCCTCTATGTATCTGAAAACCTGGAATTTATATGCTGTTTTCATCAACATCATCATATAACCAGGTTTCAAATTCAGAGAAGGGCTATCAAGATGTAAAGGAACTGGAAACTAAGCGATGAAGAATAGTGAAAAGAGTCGTATATGTTTAGCTTACAGAAACAATGATTGGGAAAACATATAACTATCTCTGTAAATTCTTATAAAGGATTTGTTTGCTGTTTTCCCGATAGACAGGATCGTTTAAGAAAACTTAATCTAACATTTATTTGTTTGATTATTTATCAAATTTATATAAAAGCCCATCTCCCCCAAGGCAACTCTGGGTGGGCACAATAGATAAAAAGCAAGAATATAAAAACCACAAATATAAATAAAGAAGACCATAGTACCTCAAAAATCCAGAAATACAACTCATAGTTGAAAGAAGGAAATAAAAATGTGAAGAGGTTAGGGGTAAATGATTTCTGAAGCAAATTAACTCTACACTTTTTCACAATTCTTCATAACACAAAATAAATTTAACCAAACAATAAAAGTGTGAATTAAATAGTTATTTATAAATGCAGCTTAAGTTATATCTCTCCTATTCCCTTTTGAAAGTTATTTCATTTTAGGGTTTTTTGTTGTTGTTGTTCAGGGAAAATATGAGGAATGCATGAGATTTGATAAAAACATGTGGCCTTCAAAAACATTCAGGAACACAGGCTGACTCAAAAAAAGTAACATCCTCTTTGCTGAATATTAATTGCTTTTGTTGGCACATCAAAAGAAAGGACAGGTGCAAAAGTGCAGATTATGAAGCAAGTAAGCAAGGTTTTTTAAAAGAACATCGTCCACTCTAGAGAAACATCCCCCTACTCTGATAAACAAGCTACTTGTTTCATTCAGTCTAGAATTCTGGGAGTTGCTGAGGTTGGGAAATGATGGTCTAGACAAGCGTGGTCTTTTCCAGCTCTGAAGAAGGGAATTGACAGACCGTGTCTTCTGCTGAGTGATCCTGCCCTACCTTGATCTGCCCCACCAGGATGCATCTTGACCCAAAATAGTAAACTGCTCTCCCAAGCAAAAAAGTGGTATGATTCAATCTGGATACTGGAGACAGGTCGCTGAACACGGACAGAAATTTTTTATTTTATTTTATTTTATTTTGCCTCCAGATCAAATGAATTTGGACCCCTTGGATCAGCATTTCAAAGGAAAGTGACATTGCAGTCTAGGACACCTCTTCAAATGGACGTTTCAGTCGAAGCTTGGTGAAATCATGCTGCCCCTTTGAATACCACATACACACTCAACTGAATTGAAAAGGGAAAGTAGCATTTGTAACCACAATAATTTTCAAGTTCATGCCGAACCCAGTCCCTTCAGATGCTCTGGCCTTGAGCTTCCCGCAGCCATAATTGGCATGGCCAGTGGTCCCACATGACAGGAGCTATAATTCCACAAAATCTACAGGACCCCTTCATTAACTGATCCTCGACCAGAGCAAAAATATAAAATATAACTCCTGTAAAAATGCTCTGCAACTGATTAAATACATTTTATTGTAGAGCTTAATCTATTTGCATGCCTGAATCTGTAGAATGTTTTTGGATATACTCAGTAAAATGTATTAACAAATAATTAGTTAATATCTTTCATTTTAGCAACGTCTAATCCAATCCCCTAATAACCCATCATATTTACGAATCTGATATCCGAATGGAATACTTATCCATATCCTTGAAGCTTAAGCAGTACAAGCCACTTCTTCAATTATCTTTGACATAAGTTCTATGGCTGCTTCAAGAAATATAATATTTTGGGCAATTGCCCGAAATTTTGACAAGATATTTCAGTCTCTTGTTCCTACAACTGCTGGACTTGAACAACAGGAAGATGGTGATAAAATGCTGACAACCTATGAAGATTAAGAACTCAAATTAAAGGCCCTTTGGAATTGAATGAACTGATTCAGCTCCAGTGAGTTATTCTGGCTCCAACTGATTGATTTAATCTATTGAATTAACCAGTTTTAGTTGCCACAATGTAAAAAGGATGTTGAAACTCTAGAAAGAGTGCAGAGAAAAAGAAAGATGATTATAGGACTGGAAGCTAAAACATATAAAGAATGGTTGATGGAATTGGGTATGTCTAGTTTGATGAAGAGGGGACGTGGTGGCTCAGAGGCTAGGATGTTGAGCTTGTCAATCGAAAGGTCAGCAGTTCAGCAGTTCGAATCCCTAGTGCTGCCGTGTAACGGGGTGAGCTCCCGTTACTTGTCCCAGCTTCTGCCAACCTAGCAGTTTCGAAAGCACGTAAAAATGCAAGTAGAAAAAATAGGGACCACCTTTGGTGGGAAGGTAACAGCGTTCCATGCGCCTTTGGCGTTGAGTCATGCTGGCCACATGACCACGGAGACGTCTTCGGACAGCGCTGGCTCTTCGGCTTTGAAACGGAGATGAGCACCGCCCCCTAGAGTCGGCAACGACTAGCACATATGTGCAAGGGGAACCTTTACCTTTTAGTTTGATGAAAAGAAGGACTAGGGATGATGTGATAGCAGTGTTCCAATATCTCAGGGGCTGCCACAAAGAAGAGGGAGTCAAGCTACTTGCCTCCAGAAGTTGTAAATACTCCAACACTGGAAGTTTTTAAGAAGAGATTGGATAACTATTTGTCTGAAATGGTATAGGGTTCCCTGCCTGAAAAGGGGGTTGGACTAGAAGACTTCCAAGATCCATTCCATTCCATTCCATTCATAGGGCTGCAGCCTAATGGAATCATCTCAGTTGCTTTCAGCTCTCTTTTTACCTGGGTCTTTGCAGGATCAGCCACCACATTATTGATGGATGCAACGTTCAATCTTTCCATAATTTTATTTGGCAGTAAATACAATTTTCATTCATTCATTCATGTTTCTAGATTGTACATCTCCTTCAGGGACTGTGTAGGGCTGGGGAGGCTTGTATCTGTCCTCTTTCCTACTCTTGCTGGCTCAGAAGGGAAGTAGGAACTCCTTGAGAGAGGCTCAGAGTCTTTTTGGGATCACACCCTCCTGCTCAGGCAGATGGTACTGCTCATGCTCCCATGTACTAGCTCTCTCTTCCCTTTCCCTTGGACATGACACTGTTTGGCTCCTCTTTCCTGCTGCCATTTCAGATACTGATAAGGTGGATGGGAATCTGCCTGGATGCTAGGCCATCATTTTTCAATGATGCTTGGGAAACCACTGGTCTCCTTGAAAATGTAAAGCCAAAAACTGAAGGGGAAGGTTAAGAAGAATGTTCCTCTCAGTCTTGCTTTTTCACTAAGTGCTAATGCTAATCTTTTCAGCTCCAATGATTCATTGAATAAAATCATGAATACTGCCAGGTTGCAGATAGCACTACACTCTATAATGATATAGCTAACTGGTCCTCCAAAACCAGATATGCAGAAAATAATCTTTATATATAATCCTCAATTTACAAACATTCATTTAATGATGATTCTAAGTTACAATGGCACAGGAAAGTTATTTTCAGCCTGTCCTCGATATTACGACTGTTGTACATCTCCTATGATCACAACTGTGATTTGGTACCTGGCAACCGACTTTCATTTAAGATGGTTGCAATAGCCTACAGCCATAGGGTCATGATTTGCAACCTTCCCAGGCAGCTTTTGACAAGTAAAGTCAATGGGGGCAGCTGGATTTGTTTAACGACCATGTGGTTCATTTAATGACCACAATAAAATGATGATAAAATCATGTCTGGTCACATGATGAAATGACCATATCACTTAATGACCAAAATTCCAATCACAATTTTGGTCATATGACTAGGACTCTCTCTACATTATTGAGGATTTGAGGTGAGGAAGAAGTAAAATGGAAAAGAAAGAGAAAATTGTAGTCCAGTCCTTCTGACTTTTGGCTCCAACTCAACTTTCAATCACAGACATTATACATGTCACATGTAGGCAATTTGGACTCCAAGAGATGGATCCAATCTTTTCATAAATGCAACATGCACATATGGCAAGAGATCATTCCAGATATCTGTCAGATATCTTGTAGTATATACTGACCACCAAGGAGAACTTCCTGACTGCAGAGGAGCTTTTCTGAAGATCCAAGAAAAGCAAAACTCCCTGTTTTCCTGCATATGGCATTTCACATCTCAGCTTTTGCCTTTAACATCCTGGAGAGCTTTATGAAGTAATAGAATTTGGAAACAGTTGGCAACCAATAAACGTGTTAACGCTTCTTATAGGAAATTGCTTGACTTTTCATTCACTGGCTTCCCAATTAGTTTTACAAAATGGGTATGTTTAGTTTTTATCCTTTTAAGTGAGAAAAATGTGTGAGCCAAAAAATAATAATAATCTACCAGCAGGAGGTCTAAAAGCAGCCTTATAAAAAGAATCACAGCACTTCAACTGAAATTAAGCTTCAACTTGAACACCTGGCCACATACACAACAGTGAAAATTGCTTTCCTAATGGCTACAGAAACAAAAACACAAAGATCTCCAGCAAATTCCAATGGATGGGTGCCCAGAATCATAAGAGTTGGAAGATCATAGAGGTCACCTAATTCAATTCCTCTGTTGTGGCTCTTACACTCTAAAATTACATCCCTCTAGAGAGCCAGGTCAGTCCAATCCTCATGACATACAGGAAACTATTAAAGGCCTGGCTCTTCTCCCACATTTTGGAGCAGAGAGAAGGTTGAGCTTCTGCTGGCTCGTTTTATTTGGTTATAATTTCCTTCTGAGGCTATTCATGATTCTTTGTGTTTTGCTTTTATTTTATTTTATTTATTTATTTATTTATTTTATTTTTAATTGTAAGCAACCCAGAGTTGCTAGGAATTGGAAGGTCTACAGCAGGGGTGTCCAAACTTGGTCCCTTTAAGACTTGTGGACTTCAACTCCCAGAGTTCCTCAGCCAGCTTTGCTGGCTGAGGGACTCTGGGAGTTGAAGTCCACAAGTCTTAAAGGGACCAAGTTTGGACACCCCTGGTCTACAGGTTGTCTACATGCAAATAAATAAACCCCCTGCCCTGTGCAGGATCTACTAGAGCAGTATTTCTCAGCCTCAGTATTTCTGACATATGATCATCCAATGGCTTTTTGAAGATCTCTGGTAAAGAAGAACTCATCACATAATGCGGCAGCTTGTTCCACTAGTTGACAGTTCGCGCAGTCACGAAGTCCCTCCTAGTATCTAACTAAACTGCCTTCCTACCTTCCCTGTAGTTTTAACCCTCTGATTCTGATCGTGCTCTCTGAGGCAATGGAGAAGAATTTCACTTCTTTTTCTACATGACAGCCTTTCAAATATTTGAAGACTGCTATCATATGTATCTTTTCTGTAGACCAAATATAGTCAGCTTTTTCTAACCATTCGTCATGGGGTTTGGTTTTTCCAGAACCTTCACTAGCTTGATTGTGCTCTTCTGAACTTGTCCCAATCTGTTACTGTCCTTTGGGAACTGTGGTGCCCAGAACTGGACATGAAGATCTCAACAGAGAATAAAAGCTGGGAAGAATTACTTTTCATGACCCAGACTTTATGTTCTGGTTAATGTACTCCACAATAATATTTGTCTTTTTAACAGCTGGATCATACTGCTTGCCTTTAACAAAGACACCCAGGTCTTATTCTTTTTCTTTTTTACAATAAAGAAATTACCACCACTGGCTAGAATACAAAAAAAGCTATATATAAATAAATTATGTGAATCTGCAGAGGTTCTGGAGTTACTTTTATCAAGTAGCAATTTGCTATAGCGCAAACTGATTTTGGTTTCAAGATCCAACTGAGGTACTTTAAAACAAAATCAGAAGCTGGCTGGGGAATTCTGGGAGTTGAAGTCCTCCAGGCTTAAAGTAATCAAGGCTGGAGATCCCTGTCCTAGCAGGAAATCCACTACTCTTTAATATACATCAGTTTGAAGTCTCGTGACATCATGTGGTCTTTTCAGCTTTCTCTTCCTGTACTATTTCTTGAATTTAGAGTTTAAATCCTGAGCTTTGGAAATATCCAAAGGAAAAACCAAGCCTGGAGCTAGAATAAAAATGCACACCTTTTTATTCTCATTTAACAAGAGTCAGTCACAAAAGTCGTTCTAAAGAGGCTCTTTATGGGACCGCCTGCTGCCACCAATAGTCTCCCAATGACCTGTGCGCTCCCATAGGGAGGGCCTCCTCAGGGTACCGTCAGTCAAACAATGTCGACTGGCGACGCCCAGGGGGAGGGCCTTCTCCGTGGGGGCTCCTGCCCTCTGGAATGAGCTGCCTCCGGGGATTCGTCAACTCCCCGACCTCTGGACCTTTCGACGCGAGCTGAAAACCTTCTTGTTTTATCGTGCAGGACTGGCCTAACGTATTTTAAAGTTTGGTTTTAATATGGTTTTATTACTCTTTTATCTTTCGGCCTAATTGAATTTAGATTTTAAATTATTTCTTAATTTTTGTAACCTTATTTTTATTTGGCTGTAAACCGCCCTGAGTCCTTCGGGAGAAGGGCGGTATATAAATCTAATAAATAAATAAATAATACTTTACTGTTCTATATGTACATGAGTTCCATTTGAACAGCAAAGCAGGAAAGCTGCTAACATTCTCTTATTCCCTATGAACTGCTAGAGGTGGATCAGTTCCAGTTTGACTAGTTTGTTTCAACTGCAATTCCAACCACCTATTATTTAACTGAGGAATTCAGCTTTGAAGATGAGTTTTTTGGCTGCCTGGAAGTAATTAGATACAGGAGGCAGCAGCTGGTTTTGTTATGAGTTCAGCTGCACATAAATGGACAATGGAAGAGCGGGCTGGGTAAAAAGGTCACCCACTGATGAAGTCACACTTCTGAACAAGATTCCTTAATATCATAGAAAATCCAGACAGTCTGCTCAAGTTTGACATCATCCTGCTGATCCTACTGAACTGTTGAGCATTGGAACACAATGTCAGATGCTTAATAAAATATAAATCTTTGCTGAGAAGATGTTTGATCTTCAGCCAGTACATGACATGTGTCTCAGAAGAGGAAAGCATCAGGACAAGAAAGAGAAATTAAGTAGAAAAGAAATTCCTACTTAATTAAATCTCAAATATTTTCATTTTTCAAGCTTTCCCATTACCAAATTCAAAATAATGGTTGCATCTTATTTGGGGGGAGTATTCACATTGTTTGAGCTGGGCAGAAATAAGGAAGAGCCAAATATAATATAAGTTTTGCGGTAGAGGTTTACCTCCCTAGTTTTTCCCTGTTTTTATAACTCATTTCTGATCTCTTGTTTTGATGCAAGATCAATCATTTAAACCCACATCCTTCCTCACCTGGGACTCTTTAGGGCCAGCCCCCAGAATTATAGCACAGAAAAAAAGAAGATAGACCCAAAAACAGCCCAAGGTTCACCTAGAGACAAGCCTTGGGGCCCATTACATCCATGGGAATGAGGTTTATGGGATTCTCCCCTGTAATCTATATCAGGATTAAGCAAAACAAGGATTAAGATTGTGCTCTTCTCCCCTTCATCAGAAAAACTCCCAAAATATCTGGAGAAGTTTTATGACCTAAGTCGAACTTGAAAATTGTTAATGCTTACCAAATGACAGGAGGATTTCATATTATATGAAAGTTTACAATTACTACCACGTCTACTGGTATCTCCAGTAGTCAGATTGATATGTGCATGACCCCATACTACATCAAATATCACCAAGCGTGAGGAAATAATCATGTCTAGAAAGCTACAGTCATGTACAAATGCATTGCTCAACATCTACATATCCAACATGCAGCCCAACTGCAAAATCAATAGTACATTAGGTAACAAAATGTATAGTGAATGAACTGCTGGGTTGCCTCCTGAAGTTGTGGATACTCCATCACTGGAGGTTTTTAAGAAGAGATTGGACAGCTGAAATGGGTGTAGGAGGTTGGACTAAAAGACCTCCGAGGTCCTTTCCAACTATATTGCTACTCTGTTTTGAAGTAGTACTGCTTAAAATCCAGACCACTAGATGACAGCAAAGAGTTAAGGGATTTCTTCACTTCTTTGCTAATATCTATTGGTTGGATTTTTAAAACCCGTATCTGGTTGTCTTAGGACAGTGATGATGAACCTATGACATGTGTGTCACAGGAAGCACTGCACGTCATTTTTGGTGACATGTCAGGCCTCCCTCTGAAAGTGGCACAAGAGAACTCACACGCCTTCTGGAGTCTCTGAAAATCACATGAGAACAGGCAGTGCTTTCCGCTTTTTAGAGGCTACAAGGCCATGCAAGAGTATTTTACAGTGTCCAGGTTGTCTGCAATCCTGAGCTGCCTCAGATAGGAATTTCAAATAAATTTGCAATGATGTATTTACTTATTAAATGTTAAGTTTATATAGTTCATTGCTCTTTGTTATTGTTTCTCTTTTGTCCATCCCTGTGGGTTGGTGTCTGACATGCCAGCAGAATCAAAAAGTGGGCGTATCAAAAACTTTTTTTGAGTTTTTGATACGCCAAGCCCAAATGGTTTGCCTTCCAGTGTCCTCGGATGAGCATTTCCTAGCAAATTAGATGCTGCTGCTGCTATTTAGAAATAGCTCTGGGGTGGTTGTTGTTGATTTTGTTTGTTTGTTTTACCTTTTAAAAGGTCACTCACTGGGATGAGCATTATAATTCTGTGTGTGTGTGTGTGTGTGTGTGTGTGTGTGTGTGTGTGTGTGCACATGAATCTCTTTGCATCAATGACCTTTGCAATGTGCCTCCAGTTCTCCTCACAGTGTGAAGTTCAGAAGATCGGCTGTTCCACTTTGATCACCATGTTATAAATTAAATGACTAGTTGTCAGCTAGTTTCCCTGAAAACAGGCAGCATGGGAACAATTTATTTATTTATTTATTTATTTAATTTGTCACAACAGTATATATAAGCATAAGCATGAAAATAACTATATAAAATATAAGCATATATATGAGCATAAGTATGTAATAACTATATTAATTGGATATAATGAAAGGAAACAATAGGACAGGAACGGTAGGCACGTTTGTGCTCTTATGCATGCCCCTTATAGACTTCTTAGGAATGGGGTGAGGTCAATAGTAGAGAGTTTTTGGTTAAAGCTTTGGGGATTTTGAGAAGAGACCACAGAGTCAGGTAGTGTGTTCCAAGCACTAATAACTCTGTTACAGAAGTCATATTTTCTGCAATCAAGATTGAAACGGTTAACATTGAGTTTAAATCTATTGTTTGCTCTTGTATTGTTATGATTGAAGCTGAAGTAGTTTTCAACAGGAAGGACATTGCAATAGATGATTCTATGAGTTAAACACAGGTCCTGTCGAAGGCGACGGAGTTCCAAGTTTTCTAAGCCTAGGATTTCAAGTCTGGTGGCATAAGGTATTTTGTTGTATTCAGAGGAGTGGAGAACTCTTCTTGTAAAATATTTCTGGACACGTTCAATTGTATTGAAGTCTGAAATATGGTATGGGTTTCAGACAGGCGAGCTGTATTCAAGAATTGGTCTAGCAAATGTTTTATAAGCTCTGGTTAGCAGTGTAGTGTTTCTGGAGAAGAAGCTACGTAATTGGCAATTGCCAGTGTTCTGAGGAGGCCCTATGTTTGACTACCACATCACAAAAAGGCTGCTGCTTCAGATGCTCTCATAGCAATGTTTTATATCCTATTGGCTTCGACATCAGAACATCTGTAACTCCTAGAACCTGAATCCCAGGCTTTATCTCTCTGCTACTCGTCTAGTGCTATGATTTCCATCCAGCTGTTGAAATGTTCTAAGGACAGCAATAACGACTCATCTCCACACACAATCACCCTCACTTTCTTTTGTTCACATCTCAATAGGATGCCGCTTGTAATGCTGAAGCTGCACCATCATTTTTGAATTGCGAAAGTAATGGAAAATCAGTCAGTATTGGTTAAAATGATTCCAATAAAGTGGAGATAGTCTCGTAAAGTGAAGGAGTCTCATGAAAACTGGGAAGGGTGTGTTATACAATTCTACTGAGGGGAGGTATAAAAGAAGATCTTTTGATAAAGAGAAGGGTCAAAGTTTTTGTTGAAATTATCTTACATCCATTTATGCTTTCGGACAACTGAAGGAAAACTCCTGACCAAGTGCATCATTAAGATTGATAACATGTAAGAAGGAAGACAGGTAGACAAAAATAAGAGCCAACATTTGTGATGGTATGGGGATACTTACTTTACTATCCAGCTTTTTCATGGTCACCAGATCCAAGGACTTCAAGGAATGGCCGGTTGGGGTGATAAAATAAAGGCAGACATGGATTCTTGTATCATGATAGTTAAAAAGGGAACGCCGGATTTTTAGTTCTTCTTGTAAATAATTTTCAAACTGCATGTCAATGTAATCAACTATTGGCCTGTAACTAAAAACAAATTCCATTAGCAACTTGAATGGTACCATTAATGAAGACTGACTAATCATGTTCAACATGACTGCACGTTTCTAACCTTCATAAAATCTGAGTAAAAGAGATGTTGGAAAACTTCTAGTGCTGGCTGAAACAGATTAAACCAAAAGACTGTGCATGTACAAAGTGCTAAACTAGTTCTGAACTGGTGCTGGATTTATCTTCAAAGACCTTGCACTATTGGCTGCTTTGGTGCACACCCACCGGGAATTGTAATCTGACAATATCTGGCAATCATGCATTCTAATACCAGGATTACAGCAATTACAGTTAGCCCTAAACCGCCGACTGCAGGGGGTCCTCGACTTACGACCACAATGGAGCCCAAAATTGCTGTTCTTAAGTGAGACATTTGTTAAGTGAGTTTTGCCCCATCTTATGACACTTCTTGCCACAATTGTTAAGTGAATCATTGCAGTTGATACATTAGCAACCTGGTTGTTAAGTGAATCTGTCTTCCCCATTGACTCTGCTTCTGAGAGGGTCGCAAAAGGTGATCCCAGGACCTTGGGGCACAGCAACGGTCATAAATATGAACCAGTTGCCAAGCATCTGAATCTTCATCTAATGATCAAGGGGCTGCTGCAAAGGTCGTAACAGTGAAAAATGGTCATAAGTCACTTTTTTTTCAGTGCCGTTGTAACTTTGAACTTTCACTAAATGAACTGTTTGTTGTAGGTCAAGGACTAGCTGTACCCCCAAACTACAGATTGATTACAGAGAAGTAGCTGGAATGCTCTTCTACAAGCAGTCAATACTTTTCCTGTTGCGCAACCTCCTCCTCGTGTGCACCTTCTACGCAAGACAGCAATGACCTTTGGCTGCTTCGTTTTGTGAAGGAAGATTTGCACACATAATGCAGCCACTGGAAATCCTGGAAGTTCACAGAGTGACTTTGGACAAGTCAATCTCCCAGACCAACCTATTTTATGAGATTGTTGAAAAGATAAAAAACTGAAAGAGGGAGTGTTTGCCTTAAGAAGTTGTGAATGCTCCAACACTGGAAGTTTTTAAGAAGATGTTGGATAACCATTTGTCCGAAGTGGTGTAGGGTTTCCTGCCTAAGCAGGGGGTTGGACTAGAAGACCTCCAAGGTCCCTTCCAACTCTGTTATTATAAATTCTAAATGACCTAATCTCCTGGAGCAAAGGCTGGATATAAATCCCATGATTAAATGAACCTTTTGGGAACACACAAACGACTTGATTGGAGAAATTCCTCGCAATAAAAGTAGCAAGCATATCTCATTAATTTCAGGTCGCCCCAAAAACCTTAGCTTTAAATTCTCCTTTGGACTAGTATTTGATTCTCAAGTGCTTTACAAATCAAATCATGGATTAATTGCAGAAACTTCAGTCCAGGGCATTTTCTACATTTTGACGAAATACAAGTTTTTCTATACATGAAACCCACCAGTTACAGAACCCCGGAAGTCATTCAGAACCTCTGGGAATTGAACACCATGGAAGCCAAAGACAGAATTAAATAACTCCTGTTTTCCTATGATGATCCTCTGAGAATTTCACATGGAGGATATGAAAACAACAGCTCTCCCCTGTTGCTGTTTAGTATTGGAACATAAGAGCAGATACTAACACCACTCTCTTTATTTTTGAAGGAAGTGGCATAGCAGCTCTCAAATGAAATGAACGCAACTGATTCCAGCCGACTAGTTTTGTGGAAAAGTGGGAGGTAGGGAATCAGGATATCTGAGGGAAAAAGAGCTCCAAAGCCTCACTCTTTCATCTTCCTTTCAACATGTGCACAACCCAGCAATTTACATTAGAGCCAGTGGAGAAATTGAGAATGACTATAACTTACAAGCTCAGAATCAAAAAAAGTAGAGCTTTTGTTAACTCTTTAGTTTTCTACCACGTTTCATGGAAATGTTATTAAATCTGGCAATTGTATGGTTACAGCTAAGCCACAAGGTGGCAATGGGTTGTATTTTATCTGGCTGACATCTGAAATTTCCTATTTCTGTTTTCTCTTCTTCCTGACTGCTGTGTTCTCTAAGCTTTGCAGATATTATAAGCAGCCGATCACACACACAATAAAGTCTTGTATTCCAGGTGGAATATACACATCCTTTCCCCATCAAAACAATGCATACGTTTCTGGACCAAACTGGAAAGTGACTTGCCTTTCATCTTTATTTATCTGATCTCCAAATCCCACAGCATCTACAATGGTCAGTTTCAGGTGGACATTGCTTTCCTGCAGATCATACGTTCGTGGCCGTAAACGGACTGTGTGCTCATAGTGACTAGCTTCCTCTGTCTCAAATATTGTGTTAAAAAGAGTGTTCATCAGGGTAGATTTCCCGATGCCGGTTTCACCTAAAAAAATATTAAAATGTTTATTCCAACAGTGATTAACAAATGCTAAAAAAAGAAAAGAAAATAGCATCATGAAGAAACATAATACTATTTTTTTCACATTTAAGTTTTCAACAATTTATAAAGCTTAGTCCTTTGTACTATGGAGTTGGGATACTTTTCCAGATATAAAATGGAAAAGCATCAAAACATCAGAAAGAGTAATGCAAAACTTCAGTGCCAGAATCGTATTCTACTTTTCATTATGACAAATATATTCCCATCTTTTTTAAAATTATAGTTAATGGAAAAAACATCCTTTCATTTTAATACTTTATTATCTATCGATCGATCTGTCGGTCTGTCTGTCTGTCTATCTTATCTATCTATCAAATTTATATAGCTGCCCATCTCAACGAAGGTGACTTTGAGTGGCACACAGCAGATGAAAAAACTAGCAAATACAAATATAAGAATCATAAAAACACATGGACAAGCACAAATTTTTTTTTGATGGGGCTAAGTTAGAAGATCACGTGAGTATAGAAATGAATACAAAATGAATCTAGAAATATTTGGATATGGCAGGCAACTACTTCATGCATGTGCAAGAAAAACAGAATAATAGCGTTGGAAGGAACCTTGGAGGTCAACTAGCTCAACCTCCTGTTTAAGCAGGAAATCCTATACCATTTCAGACAAGTGGCTGTCCAGTCTCTTCTTAAATATCTCGAGCGATGGAGTACCCACAATTGCTTAAGGCAAGCTCTTCTACTGGTTAATTGTTCTCACTGTCAGGAAATTTCTCCTTATTTCTAGGTTAGTTCTCCCCTTGATTAGTTTCCATCCATTGCTTCTTATCCTGTCGTGTCCCACTCCTCCGCTGACGGCCGGATCAGGGAAATCAGAATCAGGCTTGCCTCTGCAGCTCTGCCCAAAGTCCTAGCAAAGTCCTCAGAGCAGGCAGGAGACCAGAAAGTGACTTCAGCAAGATAAGTTCGACTTTGCCTGACTCAGAGACTGCCAGAAAGCAGATCCTTTATTATTAGGCCATGGGGTGTGGCTCCATGACTCAGCACTCATTAAGGCCTGCCCCTCCCTTCCTTCTGTTGCCTCCACCTATCCAGTCTTCTGATGCGAGGGTCACTCCAATCAGCAGCTGTTGGAAATAAACTTTCCTCAGGCTCACATGCTGTGGAGGAGGAGGAGGGGTCTAGCTGCTCCGTTTGCCTGGGCAAAGAGCCAGGGCTGGGGCCGGGGGGTGGTCCCTCCTCTGCAGCCTGCTTGGGCATGGAGCCAGGGCTGGGACCGGGAGGTGCCCCCTCCTCTTCAGTTTGTCTGGGCATGGAGCCAGGACTGGGGCCGGGAGGCATACATTCCTCCGTGTTTGGGAGCAGATAAGAAGGCCCCGGCTGCTGTGAGAGCGGGCAAGACACAACATATCCTGCTTTCTGATGCTTTGAAGAATAGGTTGACCCCCTTTTCTTTGTGGCAGCCTCTTAGATATTGGAACACTGCTACCATGTCATCCCCATTCCTTTTTTTCATTACACTAAACTTTCATTAAAGAAAGGAATGGAATTATTGGAGTGGCACCAAAGGACAATAAAAAGACAAAGAAACATTCATAGCTGGCCCAGATTGTCTAATACAGCAATCCATCTCCATGTATTTGTTCAAATGATCACTGTTGAATGCACAACATAGCAAGAAACTTAAACTGTGAGGGAGGAGTTTAAAACCAAAACTTAAAATGTTCCTCTTCATATTAAAGGCATCACATTAGATCTTGTGACAGACTATGAATACCAGCAAGTGAAAGCTGAAACTTAAAAATGCAACTATCTTTTAAAGCACATCTTAAATCGTGTAAGATTTTTTTCCCATAAATAAAAAATATTTTAGGTATCTAAAACTGAAGGGTTTGTTTAATAAGTTATTAAATATTGTAAGCCAGGAATGGTATAAACTCAATCCTGGACACATAAGGAGCCAGAAGGGTGACAGAATTAGATAGCTTTCATTCTGATTACCAAAAGTTCATTCGCTCAATGGAGTAAAATGACATTATTCACGTAAATGTTTCAAACTTGGTTCTGTTCTCACTCAGAAAAAATGTAAACAAGGTCAAGATTCTGGAAAAAGAGTTCGCTTCATTCCAAGACACAGCATGTGATAACCCACATTTGGAAAGTTTAATTTCTTAGCACATTAGCTATATTGTAGTTGTTTTGACTCGAAAAACCAACTGGGTATATATACTGACGCAATATATTGTGTATGTCAGAACAGATAACTTCCCATAAAACAGTAGGGCAAAAATCCAAATAAATCACATTATGTTTTAAAGTGATGTGGGAACCTAGCTAGTAGAAGAAGAACGCAGGACACAAGCTCCCTTTTATATCGTCTTCTGCCTGATCTTCTGGCTGAAATGGTGCATTAGATACATTTCTAGTAAGCTTTCCCCTTTATCCTTATAACATGGCAACTTCTGGCTGTTACTCAGATTCTAAGCATTCCTCTTCACAGTAACCACTTTACTGACCTACACAGAGGATGTTGAAGCTGAAACCTTGCGCCACTGATTTGCTGACCAGCTGATCAGGAAGACTGTCAAATCCAACATGGCCTCCCATAGATAGGTTTCTTTTCTCTTCATTCTATTAAAAAGAATGACACCATTTTTGCAGGGGTTATCTGGTGGAAATTATATCATCATTCATTATCATTATCATTATCATTATCATCATCATCATCATCATCACCATCATCATCATATCAAAAACTTAATGAAAACCTATCAATTTTACTTGAAATACAGCAAACTCCTAACTGGAGAAGCATCTCTCCAAATGGTCATTCAAAGAACGATCATGTTTTTATTTGCCACATTCCAGACATAGTATTAATTATAGTCAAGCACCTGAGGAAAAAAGGAGTGCGGATTACAGAGAATTAAAGAGATTAAAGACTACTTTGTGTCACTTTGTTGAAAGGACAGTTGCCTCCCAAGGGTCTTATGCTAGACATGCATTGCTTCGGGAATTACTATTGGTAGCCATTGATAGCCTAAATCCTTCATGAAGCTATCCAGTCCTCATTTAAAACCATTGAAGTTTATTTATTTATTTATTTATTTATTATTTACATTTCTATACCGCCCTTCTCCGAAGACTCAGGGCGGTTTACAGCCAAGTTAAAAAGACATATACAAAAATTAAAACACAATATTTGAAATTAAAAAATCTGAATCCATAGGCCGAATATTAAAATAACAAGTAATGAAACCACCCATTAAAAATTACCCTTAGGCCAACCCTGCTTGGTGAAACAAAAAAGTCTTGAGCTCGCGCTTAAAGGCCCGGAGGTCGGGAAGAAGGCGTAGCCCCAGAGGCAGTTCGTTCCATAGGGTAGGTGCCCCCACAGAGAAGGCTCTTCCCCTGGGAGCCGCCAGCCGACATTGTTTAGCTGACGGCACCCCGAGGAGACCCTCCCTGTGGGAGCGCACAGGTCGATGGGAGGCTATTGGCGGCAGTAGGCGGTTCCGTAAGTAACCTGGTCCCGTGTCATGGAGCGCTTTAAAGGTGATCACCAACACCTTGAATTGCACCCGGAAGACCACCGGCAACCAGTGCAGCTTGCGCAGGAAAGGTGTTATATGGAAGCTCCGAGACGCTCCCTCTATCCCCCGCGCAGCCGCATTCTGTACCAGTTGAAGTCTCCCAGTGCTCTTCAAGGGGAGCCCCATGTAGAGAGCATTGCAGTAATCCAGGCGGGAGGTAACGAGGGCATGAGTGACCGTGCATAACAAGTCCCGGTCCAGGAAGGGACGCAGCTGGCGGATCAGGCGAACCTGATAAAAAGATCCCCTGGCAACGGCCGTCAAGTGTTCTTCCAAAGACAGCCGTGCATCCAGGAGAACGCCTAAGCTGCGAACCAACTCCCTGGGGGCCAGTGACTTGCTCCCCACAGTCAGCGACGGAACTAGCTGACTGTACCGGGACGCCGGCATCCACAGCCACTCCGTCTTGGATGGGTTGAGTCAAAGTCTGTTCGTCTCCATCCAGACCCGAATGGCTTCAAGGCCATTCACATCACATCGACGGCTTCGTTGGGGTGATCCGGGGTGGAAATGTACAGCTGAGTGTCATCAGCGTACAGCTGGCAACTCACCCCAAAACCACGGATGAACTCCCCCAACGGCTTCATATAGATGTTGAACAGGAGGGGCGAGAGAACCGACCCCTGTGGCACCCCACACGTGAGGTGCCTCGCGGTCGATCTCCGACCCCCTGCCAACACTGTCTGCAAGCGGTCGGAGAGATAGGAGGAGAACCACCGAAAAACGGTTCCCCCCACTCCCAGGCCCCCCAACCGCTGCAGCAAGATACCATGGTCGATGGTATCAAAAGCCGCTGACAGGACCAGGATAGAGGAACAACCCCTATCCTGGGCCCTCCAGAGATCATCAACCAATGCGACCAAAGCTGTCTCCGTGCTGTACCCAGGCCAGAAGCCGGACTGGCACGGGTCCAGATAAACAGTTTCATCCAGGTACCGAGGGAGCTGATGTGCCACCACACTCTCAACAACCTTCGCCACAAAACGAAGGTTGGAGATCGGACGGTAGTTCGATAAAATAGCTGGATCCAGGGAAGGCTTCTTGAGGAGGGGCCTCACCACCGCCTCTTTCAAGGCTGTGGGGAAGACACCCTCCTTTCAAAGAAGCATTAACAATTCCCTGAAGCCAGCCTCGTGTAATCTCCTGTGTGGCCAGTACCAACCAGGAGGGACATGGGTCCAATAAACATGTGGTAGCATTCAGCCTTCTCAGTATCCTGTCCATATCCTCGGGAGTCACAGAATCGAATTCCCCCCAAATAATATTCTCAAGAGCTGCCTCCACCATCCCGCCCGAATCCACCCAATCAGCGTCCAGCCCGTCCCGGATCTGAGCGATTTTATCATGCAGATACATTCCAAACTCCTCAGCACGTCCTTGCAAGGGGTCCTCCCGAGCTCCCTGGAAAAGCAGGGAGCGGGTTACCCTAAACAAGGCGGCTGGGCGGTATTCCCTCTTTGCCGTCCCTATCGCCACTAAGCAGGCCTGAACATACGACCGTACTAATGTTCGGTCAGATTCGGAACGGCTGGCCCTTCAGATGCTCTCCAGGTGTCTTTTCTGGTGCTTCATCTCTCTCAGCTCCTCAGAGAACCAAGGAGCTGGTCGAGAACGGCACCGGGTCAGAGGCCGCAAAGGCACGACACGATCCAAAGCCCCTGCTGCCGCCATTTCCCAGGCAGCAACAAGTTCTTCGGTCGAGCCGTGGGCCAGATCCTCAGGAAACGGCCCAAGCTCTGTCAGGAACCTCTCTGGATCCATCAGGCGCCTGGGACGGAACCATCGATCCGGCTCTGGCCCCCTGCGGTGTGGGTTTGCGGTTGGCTGACATTACAACTTCTGGTAGCATAATTTATTCACATATGTTGTGAAATACAGTATTTCTACCTATCAGTCTTGTTGTTAATTTTTTTATTGATTAATCAGCAGTATTTATTTTCTAAAATGTTCAAATCTGAATCATGTCACCTCAAAGAAATCTTTAATACATTTTCTCAGACTTTGCCATAAGAAACTATGTTCATGAGCAACATTTGTGTTATATCTGTGGGAATATTGCTGCAGGCAGCTTCCAGATTGTGTGCACCCAGCACACTCCCAATCAATCCTTATATCCACAGCAGAACAAGCATACATGCCATACAGTTCAGAGAGCAAAAATGGATGGCTTGATATTTAGTTGTTAACGATCAGCAAACATCAAAAATGTAGCACAAGGCAGACGGGAGGGAGAGGGAGAGGGAGAGGCAGAGAGGGGGGCATGATGTCTGTCTGTCTGTCTAACAGCACACAACTGATTGGTTATTAGCATGGAGAGGCCAAAGAAATGGCTTTTGGTAATTGCAGCTTTAATTCCTTACATAGAATAACAATACATAGCGGTAGCAGAATAAAGATGGAAACAGTATACTAGGAGCCTTCCTCTATTCCACACCATTAAAGAAACAATTTGGTGGACAAGCTGAATGTATCCAACAATATTCACGATGACAATAATGAATCATCTTATCTTGTCATCTGGAAGTATATCTATTTCCTTTCTTAAAGCAATATCTTGGTTCTGCTCTCATCTCTTTCTCATTCCCTTCCATCTGTTCTTTTTCTCTCAGCATGGAGAAATAAACTGACATTTTCCCAGATGATTAGTTTATTAGATGGCTAAAAAGTATTTTGACTTTAAGCCATGTATAAATCACAAAATCAGAAAGGATCAAACAGTAGCATTAAGAGCAGGATAATTCCTGTATTTCATAGCGTATTTTACTGCAAGTTGTCACATAACATAACATTTAAGCTGAATAATGCAACCAGTTTGCTCAACCAAGAAAGCCCAAATGTGTAAATTAGGATCTTCAGCAAAATTGGTCTTAATATAAACAGACTGTACATGTTTGTAAGGCACATCTGCAGGGACCATTTATTTATGTGAATATCGGAAATGTTAGATGACTAATGATGGAAAAATTGTCTCTATATAAAATTTTGCTAAAACCTAAATATATACCAAGAGACATCCCATCTATATATGACATCCCATAAAATGTTATTCTAGCATAAACATGTGTATCTCTTTCCTAACCTTTATTACAGTATGTTTCTACTACAAAACTAAAGAGCAGAGTGCTGAAAAGATATAAAGAGTGCATGAAAGAGAGTACATAGTGAAGGTAAAAACAATTGGCAACTATCAATAGTTCTGATTTATGTCCCTGCTTCTTCTCTACAATTACAGTGTATGCAACATACAACAGATTCTTTTGCACTGAAGCAAACCCTGCCTGGGCCAGAATTTCTCCAACACACATTGAGAAGAAAGAAGAGAAATACAGGTGATAAGACTAAAAGCTGGACCATAGTCAAGCCTCTTTCTACGTTTAGGTGTACAGGAAAGCCAAGAGGAAACACATCTGTCACAAAGTTTAAACTGAGTGAAAATTAGAAAGACGAGTGTTGAGCCTTAGTCCATTGCTGCAACTTGCACGAGGACCTCCTATGCATAACATATCCGTCCATTAGCAAGACGGCTAAAATAGATGTGAACTGGATTTTGTAGCTGTCTAATAGGATTTCTTTGTTGATTTTTCAGAACACAAGCACTAAGTAGGAACAATGGAGTTGGATTTTGTACATTATCCAACTGTACTGTTAATAAAAAAATCACACTCAAAAAGATGTTACAAGGTTTTGGGGGGGGGAGAGAGAAGGGGAGAGGAGGGGAAGAGAGGGAGGGAGGGAGGGAGGGAGGAAGAGAGAGAGGAAGGGAGGGAGGGAGGGAGAGAGAGAGAATCTGATGTTTTGCAGGATTGCTGCATAGAGGAGAAAGTTAATCCACCTTCCCTTCCATTAGTGTCCCAGTTTTGTCTCCCACCTTACACTTTTTAAAATAGTACAGTAAATGTTTTGTAATGTGTGCTTTG
Organism: Ahaetulla prasina; assembly: GCF_028640845.1. Lineage (NCBI taxonomy): Eukaryota > Metazoa > Chordata > Lepidosauria > Squamata > Colubridae > Ahaetulla > Ahaetulla prasina. The sequence goes on from NC_080540.1 coordinate 99,327,488, forward strand.
GTGGTATGAAAGAATTAACTTATTTCATGATTTACCAGGCCTTTTCTTTCTCGTCATCTGGAAACCCTTCCTTCCACAAACAGGAAACCAGGTAAGTTACTTTTTTCAAGACTTCCTCTATTATCCAGACTGTGAACATTATATTTATGAATGTTCATAGAACTAATGTACAGTATATACAATATATTTTGACTAACAAATGCTGTCCTAAGTGCTAGGAACTCTTCACCCTCCCTTGGTTTAATGTGTAAATGAGAAGATATTATGAACAATTAAAAAAACAAAACAAGAAATATGCAAAGGTTCTGTCATCTCCACAGTCTGGAAAGGAAGTAAACAAGCCTTTGCCAAAGTGCTATGATTAGAATATGAATGCACCAAAAGACCAGAGAGATGTTCCTAGGCAACAGCCAGAATCCATGCTAGGCAGGTTTGAGGGTGGAGGGGAGCTCTCTCACTGCTAAGCCTGAAGTCTCAAACTCAGATCTGGAAAGGGAAAAAGGAAATGTACCTTTGGGGGAATGGTTTGTTCAATTTCTAGTTGACACCCACCCCCAATCCTTTTCAGCTTTCCCCTCTCTGGATATTGATATATTTATTTCACAATAATATTCTTTTCTAACATTCATATTCCCAATGTGTAAAATCAGTGATTTGGCTATAAGAACTTATTGATATATTTTAGTGCAAATATTTTGTCCAGCACATGGAGCATGTTAAGAGAATAAACACCTTTAAATACCTTTTGGAATTGCAGTGAATCAATAGTCTTAAATCTTGACTACTTTGGTGGAGGGAGTCTTTCCGGCCGCCTTGAAAGAGGCGGTGGTGAGGCCCCTCCTCAAGAAGCCTTCCCTGGACCCGGCTGTTTTAGGTAATTATCGTCCGGTCTCCAACCTTCGCTTCGCGGCGAAGGTTGTAGAGAGTATGGTGGCATATCAGTTTCCCTTGCACCTGGATGAAACTGTCTATCTAGACCCGTTCCAGTCCGGTTTCCGACCCGGTTACAGCACGGAGACGGCTTTGGTCGCGTTGGTGGATGATCTCTGGAGGGCCAGGGATAGGGGTTGTTCCTCTGCCCTGGTCCTATTAGACCTCTCAGCGGCTTTCGATACCATCGACCATGGTATCCTGCTGCGCCGATTGGAGGGATTGGGAGTGGGAGGCACCGTTTATCGGTGGTTCTCCTCCTATCTCTCCGACCGGACGCAGTCGGTGTTGACAGGGGGCAGAGGTCGGCCCGGGCGCCTCACTTGTGGGGTGCCGCGGGGTCGATTCTCGCCCTTCTGTTTAACATCTACATGAAGCCGCTGGGTGAGATCATCAGTGGTTTCGGTGTGAAGTACCAGCTGTATGCGGATGACACCCAGCTGTACTTTTCTACACGGACCACCCCAACGGTTATCAAGTGCTGTCCCGGTGTCTGGAGGCCGTCTGGTCTGGATGGGGAGAAACAGGCTCAAGCTCAATCCCTCCAAGACAGAGTGGCTGTGGATGCGGCATCCCGGTACAGTCAGCTAAATCCGCGGCTGACCATCGGTGGCGAGTCACTGGCCCCGATGGAGAGGGTGCGCAACTTAGGCGTCCTCCTGGATGAGCGGCTGTCTCTAGAAGATCATTTGGCCGTCTCCAGGAGAGCGTTCTACCAGGTTCGCCTGGTGCGCCAGTTGCGCCCCTTTCTGGATCGGGAGGCCCTATGCACGGTCACTCACGCCCTCGTGACGTCTCGCCTGGATTACTGCAACGCTCTCTACATGGGGCTCCCCTTGAAGGGCATCCGGAGGCTACAGTTAGTCCAGAATGCGGCTGCGCGGGTGATAGATGGAGCCCCTCGTGGCTCCCGCATAACACCCATCCTGCGCAGGCTGCACTGGCTACCTGTGGCCTTCCGGGTGCGCTTCAAGGTTTTGGTGACCACCTTTAAAGCGCTCCATGGCATAGGGGCGGGTTATCTACGGGACCGCCTACTGCGACCAGATACCTCTCACCGACCCGTGCGCTCTCACAGAGAGGGACTCCTCAGGGTGCCGTCAGCTAGGCAGTGTCGTCTGGCGACGCCCAGGGGAAGGGCCTTCTCTGTGGGGGCTCCCGCCCTCTGGAACGAGCTCCCCCCAGGACTCCGTCAACTTCCGGACCTTCGAACCTTCCGTCGCGAGCTCAAGACACATTTATTCATCTGTGCAGGACTGGCTTAGATTTTAAATTTACAGGGGTTTTAAATTGATTTTAATATTTATATTTCTATTTTTAATGATAGGGCATTGGAATAAGTTTTTTAAAGATTATTTTAATTTTGTGTATCGATGTTTTATATGCCTGTGAACCGCCCTGAGTCCTTTGGGAGATAGGGCGGTATATAAATTTAAATAATAAATAATAAAATAAATAAATAAATATATATCCTTGGGTCCTGTTATTATTGAAGGAATGACAGAGTATATAATATCTGCATTTAAGGAATTTACCATATTTTTCGGAATATAAGACGCACTGGAGTATAAGACGCACCTTAGTTTTTGGGGAAGAAAATAAGAAAAAAGCTGATTGGCAGGTGGATCGGCCTGCCAGAAAACCCCCAATCAGCTGTTCCCAGAGATGAATTTTAGCAACAGGTTCCTTGGTTGTGAGCTCTGTGCCTTGCTTTTTTTTTTTTTTTGCTTTTTTTTCTGCCTCTGAAACTCTGTTTCAGAAAAAACTTTTTTCTGTCTTTGAAAGCCTCCAAAACAGAGCGTAGTGGCACAAAAAAAAGTAGTGGCATCAAAGGAAACACAAACAAATCAAAATAAGTTACAAAAAGATGAAGACATTGAAGACTATTGAAGACACTACTATTACTCAATAGTAGTAACTGTGAGAGGGATCTTGGAGTCCTAGTGGACAACCATTTAGATATGAGCCAGCAGTGTGCAGCAGCTGCTAAAAAAGCCAACACAGTTCTGGGCTGCATAAACAGAGGGATAGAATCAAGATCACGTGAAGTGTTAATACCACTTTATAATGCCTTGGTAAGGCCACACTTGGAATATTGCATTCAGTTTTGGTCGCCACGATGTAAAAAGGATGTGGAGACTCTAGAAAGAGTGCAGAGAAGAGCAACAAAGATATGCCTAGTTTAATGAAAAGAAGGACTAGGGGAGACATGATAGCAGTGTTCCAATATCTCAGGGGTTGCCACAAAGAAGAGGGAGTCAAACTATTCTCCAAAGCACCTGAGGGTAGAACAAGAAGCAATGGGTGGAAACTAATCAAGGAGAGAAGCAACCTAGAACTAAGGAGAAATTTCCTGACAGTTAGAACAATTAATCAGTGGAACAACTTGCCTCCAGAAGTTGTAAATGCTCCAACACTGGAAATTTTTAAGAAAATGTTGGATAGCCATTTGTCTGAAATGGTATAGGGTTTCCTGCCTGGGCAGGGGGTTGGACTAGAAGACCTCCAAGGTCCCTTCCAACTCTGATATTATTATTATTATTATTATTATTATTATTATTATTATTATTATTATTATTATTATTATTATTATTATTATTAAGAGATAGTAACAATAAGTATTATGAATCAAATACCGTATATACTCGAATATAAGCCGATCCGAGTATAAGCCGAGGTCCCCAATTTTACCCCAAAAACTGGGGTAAACTGGGGACTCGAGTATAAGCCGAGGGTGGGAAATGAGGCACCTACCGGTTGGGAAACCCTCCTCCCTCAGCTGAGAAGGCTGGCGGCTCCCGCCCGCCTCTCACTGCACCGGCAGGGCTTCAGTCCGGTAAAAGTGAAAAAAAGAAAAAGAAAAAAACTCGAGTATAAGCCGTATATACTCGAGTATAAGCCGAGGGGCTTAAAAAAAAAAAACTCGAGTATAAGCCGTATAGACCCGAGTATAAGCCGAGGGGACGTTTTTCAGCACAAAAAATGTGCTGAAAAACTCGGCTTATACTCGAGTATATACGGTAGATAATTCTTTAAGAGTTTACAATAGAACAGAAAGAAAAAAAAGAAAGATCTCCCAAAAATAATGAAAGGATTAGATGGATATTCAAATCACACAGCAGAAGGAGACAAATGGGTATTCAAATCACACAGCAGAAGGAGACAAGGGGTAAGGCAAAGGGAATATTCAGTTTGTATAAAAAGAGAGATAAGATCCAATAGAGAAATATAAGAGTTACCAAAAAGTCAATAAATGATAAAATTTTAAAAAGGGCAAGAGATGATGGATAGAGATAAAATACCTTTCAATATAGTGACTGTATTAAAAATAAAAAAAAACATATACATACTGATATATAATAGAATTTATTATAATCATAAGCATATTAAAGTACATACTGATATATAATAGAATTTATTATAATCATAATATTAAGGCTAGAAGGTGGAAGACTATGATTAGGTGTACTTAATTGTATTATTATTAACAGTGTGTAAAAAGTATGTTGAAATTTACAGCTCTCAAGGACTATAAATTTAGGGGACTTGGAGATATAATCCCGGGACTGACTAAACCTTATTAATAATTGGCTTTATTGGTGTTCCTAGATAATTGGGATATTGGAATTATGGTGGAATATTGAGTAATTTTTAATATATTAAATTATTAATGACTCAACAGGGGACAACAAATACATTATATGAAGAAATGTTATTGATGTTTAAATGTATTTATGAAGAATTGACAAAGAATCATACGGAGACTCATAATATATATAGCAAACACTCGTAGGATCTTTGATGCAGGCAGAAAGTACCTGAAGCAGCAAGCAACATCAAACTACCTCACCTCAGGTGGATTGCATCACCTTTTTTTGGCATTTTTTTTAAATTTGCATTTATATCCCGCCCTTCTCCGAAGACTCAGGGCGGCTTACATTATGTCAAGCAATAGTCTTCAGCCATTTGTATATTATATACAAAGTCAACTTATTGCCCCCAACAATCTGGGTCCTCATTTTACCTACCTTATAAAGGATGGAAGGCTGAGTCAACCTTGGGCCTGGTGGGACTTGAACCTGCAGTAATTGCAAGCAGCTGCTGTTAATAACAGATTGCATTAGTCTGTTGAGCCACCAGAGGCCCATTTTTTGGCTTCAAATAAGATGGGTCTTTTGTTCCACCTTTTTCTGATGCAAAGTGAGCCCTGTTTTATGCTGGTACCCATTCCTGTCAGTTTTCCCACAAAGAAGCAAGACAAATGAAGCTTATATTTATTTATTGTTTTTTAAATTCATAACCAAAAAAGAAAAAAAGAGCAAAACACAAAGAAAATAGTGATGGTGATAGATAAATCATCAAAGAGAAGAAAAAAAGAGAAGGTATTAAAAAGTGCCTTAACAAAAAAGTGAAAAATATGGAGGGGGGAAGTGGTGGGGGGAAACAATGTCATTATAACAATAAGGAATTGTAATTCTATATGCACTTGTCTAATTCAAATATTATTCCAGTACATACACACACACACACACACACACACACACACACATATTTTATATATATATATAAAATATTTATATATGTGTGTGTATATTTATATTCTACTGCATTCTGTATAAACGAGTCCCATATTTTATTGTACTTGTCCCTAAAAGCTATGTCTACAGACAATCTTCTCATAAGTGGCGAGTGCAATCGCGTCTTCAATCCACTGAATCAATGGACCATGCATTTATTTTCCATTGCTGCAAATATCAGTCTTTTAGCTGCAGAGCTTTTCAAAGATACAGCTTGGAAAGAGATATGTCGCAGTGAATGACAGGAGCGCATCTTTTACAAAGAGAGCCCTTTTCTCCTTAAACACCATCAAGGACCACACAGAAACACAGAAGCTCTTTATAATGCTGACCATAAACTATTTAATAATGAACAAGTCAAAGGCTCATCTGCCCCGAATGTCATAACAATATACAAGCCGAGAGTCCAAGGTCAAATGGGGACTCCATGGGCCCTCCAATAATTGCAAGCAAATTGATATTTTAACCTACTGACAATATGGGTAGCAATCATATGAAAAGCATTCATTCCATTTAATGTAATTCTGAGTCACTGTGATTTTAAATAAATTAGATTTTTATATTGCCTCCAACTAAGTTTGGGAGAATGACCTGCATTACATTATCCAAATAGTTAACCAACTTTTGGCCCTGGGTCAGAAATGAACTACTGTATACAAAGAGCATCAGCCTACAAATGAGACTAAAGTAGTTTATTAGTTTGTTAGTTTATGCATTTGTCCTAAGAATATATTCCTTCTTTCAAGGTTTAGGAAGAGATCAGGGTTGAAAATAGTCAAGTGATGTCTCACTTTGCCAAACTGTAATCAACTCCAGCTTGGATGGGAGGAGTCTGTCACAATGGTTACCAAAATCGACAGAACTTCACAAATAACTGTCAAGTGCCAAGGAAATCAGTAGATCCAGGCAGTTCAAATGGGTATAAAGATTTATTGCAAGCTTAAGCTACAACGATATGAACTACTAACTGCCAAAGCAAATTGGTGGTCGATAAGAGTCAAAGGAATTCAAAGTGGGCTGGACTTAGATCGCTTATGGATATGAAGGGACTCATGACTGATGACGTGTTTGACCCCTCCCTCAGGCTCAACCTCCTGAGTAACACTGCATTTCCAGATGTATTAAAAATAAGTTCCATTTACCGTATATACTCGAGTATAAGCCGAGTTTTTCAGCACGTTTTTTGTGCTGAAAAACGCCCCCTCGGCTTATACTCGAGTCTACCCTTGCAGAGCCGACCCAGGGAGAGGGTTTTTGCCCTCGGGAACAGCTGGGCGGCAGGGCGAGCAAATGCTGCCGGCATGCTTTGCCAGCTCGGCCGGCTCGTTTTGGGCGGCGGCTGGCCTCGGCGTTTTCTTCCGCCGCTTTTGATGGCGGCGGCGGCGGTGGTCGGCGGAGGCGGGGCGGAGGGGCGTTCGACATTTTTGCCCCCCTCTCACTCGTCCTCCTCTTGCCCGCGGTGGGGGCGGAGGCGTTGTCACGAATACATCCCAATAAAATGCAAAGGTTTCAAAGCATGTTTTGGAAAAGCAGCGAGGATGGGGGAGAATGCTGCCTTGAATGTGAAAGAAAGCGTGGAAAACTCCAACTACAGTATAAAAAAAACATTTGCACTCAGTACTTTTTATTTTATTTTATTTTTGCCAAGTTTTCCCCAGGGTTTTTCCCCTATGGAAATTGGGAGGTGGGGAGAAAGAGGTGAAAAGAAAAGCCTCTTGGAAAGCGGAGAAATACAGCAAGAACAAACGATTTCTCCCCCCCCTCCCGGCGCCGTCCTTCTCTCCCCCCCGTCACACGGTTCAGTTTTTTTTCAGGCTAACTATACTTTGCGTTTCCCTCCCAGTGAACATTGTAACCGAGACTTGCTCGTAAACAGCGAGCAAAATTACGGTAATCTCCTCTGCCAAATCTATTCCCAAACCCTCCCCCAACACCTCCGCTCCATAAAGGCAAGAAATGAACGCCGAATCCGAGAGGGGGGCAGGAGGAGGAGGAGGAGGAGAGATGGGGGCATTGCAAGCTAGGGTGGGAAGAAGGAGGAGGAAGAAGAAGGGAGGCAAAAGAAACCGACCCTCGCGCAGATCAGCAAATTAGCTTTCCTTCTCCAAACCAATTTTTTTTTTAAAAAAAAACCCGTTCTACCCAGAGCAAATGGCAAATAAGCAGCCCGTTTTGAGTCTGATTATTGTTTCGCGGTGGTTGCCCTCTCTGATCTCCTTGTACATGACAAGGCACCTCTAACCCAGCGCTTTGTGTTTGTTATTGGTAATTCTCCTCTCCCTTCTTCCATTGGAGTCCTCTCCCCTTCCTTTCCGAGCAGGCGGGCGATTTACCTTCTCTGCCTCTTTTATTTTCCTGGAGGTGGAGGTGTATTCCTAAGGATGCCTTCAGTGCTGGGGAAGGAGCCGATCCATGGAGGGAGGGGCGGCGCTGCTGAGAAGCCGCTGCTTACAGAGGCGAAAGAGCCAGGAGACCTTGGCATGGGTGGGCGGCTGGTGTAAGGCAGGGCAGAACCTTGACCCGCAAGGATCCCGGGAGGTGGGGGACGAAGAGAGGCAGAGAAGGAGGAGGAGGAAGGAAAAGAAAAGAAAAGGGGGAGTGAAAATAAGAGCAGTCCGAGCAATAAATAAATATTGCTGGGCTGCTTTCCAAAAATCCTCAGCACGGAACTAAAAGTTGCAAGTGTTTTGTGAGTTCAAACAGTCCCTTCCAGACTAACACGTTTCATTAAAAGATACAAAGTTTGGTAAACTGAAGCTCGCTCTGTCCAATGCAAAAAAATCATCATCATCATATAATAATAATAATAATAATAATAATAATAATAATAATAATAATAATAATAATAATAATAATAATAATAATAATAATAATAATAATGATGATGATGATGATGATAATGATAATAATGATAATGATAATAATAATAATAATAATGATGATGATGATAATGATAATAATGATAATGATAATAATAATAATAATAATAATAATGATGATGATAATGATAATAATGATAATGATAATAATAATAATAATAATGATGATGATGATAATGATAATAATGATAATGATAATAATAATAATAATAATAATAATGATGATGATGATAATAATGATAATGATAATAATAATAATGATGATGATGATGATAATGATAATAATGATAATGATAATAATAATAATAATAATGATGATGATAATGATAATAATGATAATGATAATAATAATAATAATAATGATGATGATGATAATGATAATAATAATAATAATAATAATGATGATGATGATGATGATAATGATGATAATGATAATGATAATAATAATAATAATAATAATAATAATAATAATAATAATAATAATAATATTCAGCCGTGCTTCACTTTGATGGCAGCCTGACGTAAAATGGGGGGCAGGGGGATACATACACGGTTAGGGAAAAATAACAAAACAACGTTTTGGGCTCAATTGCAGTCTTAAATTGAGGACTACCGGTACTTGCAATTTGAACCTTATTGGACACTTCATTCCTGGAGGGTTTTTAAAGAACAGACTGGACAATCCTTTGTCTGAAACAGTATAGGATCTCTTGCTTGAGGAGTGGGGACTGGACTAGAAGATCACTGTTAGTTTGGGATATGTTCAGAGCCCACACATCTGATGACATAAAAAAATTGGCAAAGTCATCTCAAGTCACTTTGGCCGTTATTCCAGGTGGGCTTACATCTGTATTGCAGCCCCTAGATGTCAGTTTAAATAAACCTTTCAAGGACCGTGTGCGAAGGATGTGGCATGAATGGATGACATCTGGTCAAGCTCGTCTGACAAAAGTTGGAAATCTGAGAAAGCCAGACATAGAACTAATAGCACAGTGGGTTCGTGATGCATGGGAAGATATTCCAGAGGACATGGTGCAACGTGCCTTCAAGAAATGTGGCATTAGTAATGCTATGGATGGCAGTGAAGACAGCGCATTGTATGAGAGTGACAGCAGTGATGATGACGACTGTGAACTCAGTGATGACGACAACGTATATGCGGATAACATCACAGAAGCTGAAGTAGCTGAAGCTCTGTTTGGACAAACAGATGATGAGGAGGAGAACTCCAGTTTTGAGGGATTTTAGCTCTCGTTAGCTTGGTTGCTGTTACTTTTAAAGATACTGTATTTTTGATACCATATTCTTTTTGGGGACCCCCTTTTGCACTTTTATTGTTTTTCGTTCAAATAAATATTCATGTTATTTTACTTGGCTCTATCTTTATTTTTTACATTGACCAGTAGCTGCCTCATTTCCCACCCTCGGCTTATACTCGAGTCAATAGTTTTTCCCAGTTTTTGTGGTAAAATTAGGTACCTCGGCTTATATTCGGATCGGCTTATACTCGAGTATATACGGTACTTCTCTGATGGTCAAATGAGAACAGGAATTGCTGAAGAGAATGGAAACGAAAAGGAAGGAAACCAAGATTATCCCAAAAGCTTGCTCTACTCAATCCACATCCATCCACATTGTTATCCCACCAAATGCTACGAGAAAAGGATCTAAGAATTTGTGTTTGTTTGTAAAACTATACAGTAAGAATAGTTTATATTGCTTGTAAGATGCTTTGGATGATTTGTTAGATTTGTAATTTGAAAGGTAGAATATAAACACTTGTAATCTATAAATTAATAAAGCGGTCTTGTCTCTACTGTTGTACTTTGAAAGAAAAGCTTTTGATTTATTTCAAGTATCACAGCAAGCTACATTTGGAAGGCAAAAGGTTTTAAAGCAGTTTTCAATCTTGCAAAGAAGAACAAATGTTCAAACAATAACAACAAGTCCACTCTGAAATCAAAGGCTCAGATCATGGTCTGAATATGTACAGATGGATATTCCAAAGCCAAGTGGTCAGTTTTCTCTGTGAAAATAGCTGGAAAACTGAGTAAGTAAAACTATATTTAGATGCTTCACAATAGTTCTATATTCGGAATCCTTCTTGCCTGTAGCCAAAACAGCTGTGAAGTTGACAAAGGCTGAGGGTTAAAAGAGAAAGGTTTTTATTATTATTTCTACCACTAAAACAAGAATATAAATTTGGATCAATTTATTGGTTACTCCACAGATTAACATTAACATTTTAATTATAGGTAGTCCTTGACTTATTATCACAATTGGGACCAAAAGCTCAATTGTTGAATGAAGCGATAGTTAAGTGAGATGCTCACATGACCGGTTTGCTCAAATAACCACAACCCCAGCTCTCCCAATTGTAGTTGTTATGCGTGGGTCATTAAGGGGACAGAGCAAAAGAGCATACACAGAAGGGAAGTCCTGTGGAGAGCTGGACAAATGAAGTTTGGATCTTCAGGTAAGGATATTAAGTGAACAAAAGGATGGGACTTTTAGGCTTTGAACTACAAGCCATTTAACCAATCATACTCCCCTATCCAAATAATTGTGGATATGCTGCCTCAGCAAAACCACATTAAGTTATAAAGAATCTGTTCCTCATGTCCTCCTTTCTCATTTTGTCATCCAGCATGATCTATTACGCTTGGAATAATTTAATTGGCCTCTAATTTGTTACCAGGGGAACACTTTAATTCCATGAAAGAGTACTAAGGTAAGAGGCCTCCAAATATATTGGAGGCAGGAAAAACCCACTCTTAACTCATGTTTTCATCATTAATTACATGAGAGAAATAACAGTCTAATGAAAGGTAGGGGTATAAATCCTAAAATAAAAACCATGTGGAGTTTTTAAAAAAAAACAAACACCAGGAAAAATAAAAGCATTGAAGATCGGCAATTATACATATTAAATGTTCCCTCTCTCTTTCCATCATTCTCCTGCACATTCTCCTTACATTTATGTAAGTAATTACGTTTGATGGAGTTGCATCCTGCTTTTCCTTTGGGGGGGGCGCTTCAAGATGCTTCTTCTTGTTTTTTTTCCTCCACAGCAAAAAATAATAAGTGATTTTTATTCATCTAAAACTGGGCTGTTCCCAGAGGTAGACAAAACCACATGGTTTCTTAGATATTCAGTTTATTTAGAAACATTTTTTTAAAAAAAAATAAAGTGTCTACTTTTGCACTGCTGTATAATCCTGTTTCTAAAAACAATCCTATATTTTCAAAAGTCATCATTCAGAATAAAAATTAAATGATGTTTAATTTTTAACATCATTAAAAATTAAATGATAGAGGAGATGGGTCATGAAGTTCATTACTCAATGCACAGATCATGAGAAAGCCGGCACTAACCCTAAATTAGTCTGAAATAGGTGGTGTACATTTAGAGTCAATTTACATAGTTTAGAACATTTCTGTTCAAAAAGAAAGAATTTTGTTCACTTGGAGCACATGCACATTCCTGCATCCCGTATCATTCATCCTGGAAATTTGAGCAGCTCATAAAACAGCTTTAATAAAATATTTTTTTCCTCTTATTATCTGGAAAGAAATACAGTGAAAATTGTCTATATCAAATTTAGTTTAGTCATAAACTATAGCCATAGGATGCTCAACAGGCTTCTAATAATACTTCAAAAAAAGAGTCAAAAATGCCCAATTGGTGGTTTCCGACACAGGAATCATTTCTAATACAACATAAGAAGGGGAAAGCAGAAATGCAAGCAACATATATTTTCCTTTTTAAAAAATCTCATTTCAGCAATGCTGCAGGCTGAGAAGCTAGGGTGCCTTTTCACGTCCACTGACTGGACATAAATCAGGCTTGCTGGAGATGAAGTGGGGCACGTGGAATATTTTGGGAACCCAACTGGACTCAAGGCCCTTTGTCACATTGCCTTGGGCTTGCTAAATGAAGCCTGTTGAGTATGGTTGTTAGGCATACCAACTCACACAACCAACCAAGCAGTAAAAAAAAAAAAAACAGCATAAAAAAGGAGAAAAACAACACCCCCACCAACTTTGGTAGGGCAAGATACTGTATATCAGGGTCCCCAAACTTCGGCCATTAAGCCAGCCCGTGTGGGACCATGAGGCTGCCCCACCCACATTGCCCCACCTACCCGCCGGCCTCCACCCGCCTTCTGGAGGCCGAGGTCAAAAACGGGACATGTGGAGGCCAAAAACAGGACCGAGTGGTAGAGTGGTACTGGAATGGTACTATTACCCTCCCTAGCCTCCAGAGAGAAAGAGAGGGAGGGAGGGAGAGAGAGATGGGGGGGGGAGGGAGGGAGGGGGGAAGGGAGGGAGAGACGGGGACACACACAAACAAAAATCCCTCACACACACCCCCAAGGCAGTCACATATCTTCACTAACCTGCTTTCCGCCCCCAGGAGCATAACTGGGAGTATTGTTTAATGGACTGCTAAATTAGCCATGCCCACCTAGTCACACGATCACCTAGCCTCCCACCCAGCCGGTCTGCCCCCTCCCCAAACAGTCTGAGAGATCGTGAACTGCCCCCCATTTAAAAAGTTGGAGGACCCCTGCTGTATATAAACAAACAACAAAACTCACTCTTTCGTAGCACTGAAGATGTCACCTAGTTGGGTAACAAAATGTCTGCAAAAAAACCACCAAGCTCAGAGAGCAACCAGGATTCTGCAGTTCAACCCTAAACTGCATATATTCTCTTCTACTAAGTCATTATACTACTGCAACTCCTATGCTGGGATGCTGTTCTATTTGTTCTATGAAAGAATTATCTACCAGAGAGAAACTGAGCTGAACGTCTGATTTATTACTGATTTATTCTGTCACTTCAATTAGTTTTACTGATTTATTCTGTCACATCTTTAGACTTGTTAAAAAAAAAATTTTTCAGAGTGGTTCTTCCCTTTCAGAGAAACCCATCATGAAGTGTCCAAGATTAAGCTTCCAAGCTATAAAGTACAAACTGTAAAAACCGATATTTAGTATATCTGTGCAATGCTACATGTTCAAGTTGAAAAAAGTACCTTGAAAGATGTGGTGTGAGCGCACAAATGCAGAACCAGTTTGTGGCTCATTAAAGCAACTTCATTTAATGAAGTTTTAATGAATCACAGTTAGGTGGTATATTTGCATTTGTGCAAAATTCCAGTGCAATTCTTCCAAATTGAATCCAAAGCATTGGAATGGGCTTCAAACCAAGATAATACAGTCTCTCACAATAATAACTTGTGTGCAGTAAGTAAAAATGACCTATTTCATCATGAAATTGTTACCAATCTTGGAGATGGTAGTCAAATCCGCAGATTACTTCACAGTTCTTGATTATGGCATCTTAAATATTTTGCTGTAAATTCAGACTGTAAACTATTATATAATTTTATGTTCAAACTGTATTGTTTCTGGCATTTCACAGACCATATGAACATTAGGAGATTGGCTGTGTTATTCAAAATTATCCAGTGCCGCATTATTATGCAGTGATAAGCAAATTGGTCTTATGTGACAGATAATTCATCAAGTGAAATTAGCAAGGGCCCATCATCCTAGGAAACGAAAGTATTTCAAATTATATTTTTATGAAAGACACATTCCTTAGCTTTCAAAGTGATAGCAATTAATTGTGCATTCAAATTAGAAAATTTAGACCACTCTATAGAATCCATTGATTACTTTAAAAATAAACCAACAGAAAACAGTCTCTGACCTGGTTAAAGCCATCAGGGTGCCAATTACTTGGAGGCTGAATCCACAGTATAAATCTATTGGCATGAATGCTTAATAAATACTCCTATTTCAATTTCAGAAAACCTTGGCAGGACATAAGCAATAATTTTGGAAAGAGGGTCAAGGCTTTGAAAAAGGCTGATGCCTATGAGAAAACAATTATTTCCAGGATACACATGAAGCATAATCAACACTATGGGATCCTTGGTGCTCTCTGAGAACGGCTGCTTTCTTGCAGACATTTAATTATCAAACTAAGTAACATCACCAGTGCTAAAAGAGAGTGGGATTTGCTTTCATTTTATACACCAGTGCTCACATTGGAACAGCCTCCCACTTGAAATATGGACAGACCCTATCCTATTGGCTTTTCACAAGGCTGCAAAGACCTGGGTTTTTTTCTTTTAGGCATTGGGATCTGGATATTAGCATGGCAGGTCCAGTGATTTCATTTTTTTATTGACCCTCAGTGCTGCTTTAGTTGGGTTTTTTTTTTTTAATGAAAATATCTGTTTTTAAATTTTTTGCTGCCCCAAATTTCTGGATTAGATCGGTGGCTATATATAGATGGATGGGTGGATGGATAGATACATACGTATGAAAAGGAGTCTAACCCTCTTTAGTTTATGGGTACAGAGATTCAAAACTGAAAGCATCATAGAGTAATGTATGCACTGAGCAAAGAAAAGCACGAACATCACAGAAGAGATGTAGGTATAAAATGTCAGCTAGGAATGACTGCTGCATACAGCTCCTATAAAGTTTTGGAGTGTTTATTTTTATTTAATTTTGACAGCTGCTCATTTCAACAAGTGACTCTGGACACATACATTCCTTAAAACAAGCTATTATTCATTTATTCAACTACCGTATATACTCGAGTATAAGCCGAGTTTTTCAGCACATTTTTTGTGCTGAAAAACGTCCCCTCGGCTTATACTCGGGTCTATACGGCTTATACTCGAGTTTGTTTTTTTTTAAGCCCCTCGGCTTATACTCGAGTATATACGGCTTATACTCGAGGTTTTTTCTTTTTCACATTTTACGGACGGAAGCCCTGCCGGTGCAGTGAGAGGCGGGCGGGGAGCCGCCAGCCTTCTCAGCTGAGGAGGGAGGGTTTCAACCGGTAGGTGCCTCATTTCCCACCCTCGGCTTATACTCGAGTCCCCAGTTTACCCCAGTTTTTGGGGTAAAATTGGGGACCTCGGCTTATACTCGGATCGGCTTATATTCGAGTATATACGGTAAGTATACTAAATAGTAGTGGCCATGCAGTCAATGCTCCTTTGATATTTCTCAACTGGCAAACTGCTCAATGACATTCCAAAGTTACCATCATACTTATTCAACAGCTAAAACACAAGGGAGCCTTGCAGATACATTCAACTCCCAATGTCTGAAGCTTTTCACATGTGAACATTTTTAGTAAGTAGTCACACTTCCTTCAGGCCTTATCCCACCCCCACATACTCATCTATCCACATTTGTCTAATGTTGGTTGGTCAAATATTTGAGGCTTTCCAGAACACCAACAGAAAGAAAAAGCAGTACTGTCTAGTGTCTGTGCTGCTTTCTGTCGATGCACAAAATGTGACCTCAGCAACTCCCGTCAGCTGTAATCCACCTATTAAATGCAGACTTGTTAGCTAGAGATGACTTTGCAATGACTTATTCTTAATGATTAACTGCAGGCAGAAAATCTGGCAGTTTTTAAAAGGTGCAACAATATTACACCAAACACTGACCAGTTCTAGTTTTTCAAGATATAGTAAAATCACCTCAAGGGCTAAAATGTTTTATATGTGAAACGGAATGGTAAAATTGGTTGTGGAACAAATCACACATCACACTTTTTTGCTGTTGTTGCTGTTTTGCATATTTTGCTGTTGTTGCTGTTTTGCGAAGGAAGGACGCTTCTCTTCAGCAATCTAAAATAGTCAAGGAGAAATTCTCATCTCTTTATTTAGGAATAATTCACTATATCAAACTCAAGGAAAACTGAAGCTTCAATTCAATTCAAAACAGAGCTGGAAGACACCGTGAAGGTCTTCTAGTCCAACCCCTTGCTCAAGCAGGAGACCCTGTACCATTTCAGACAAGTGGCTGTCCAGTCTCTTCTTAAAAACCTCCAGTGATGAAGCACCCACAACTTCTGAAGGCAAGCTGTTCCACTGGTTAATTGTCCTCACTCTTAGGAAATTTCTCCTTAATTCCAGTTGCTTCATTTCCACTTAGTTCATAAACAAAATATTTTTGCACCTAACCAAACAAGTATCTATCACAAATTATAAAGATAGAATAAAGCCACCAAAAATTCTGTTCAAACAGCTACCTCGTTAATAACAAGTAAAAAATTACTTCCAAAAAGCAAACAATCCAGATGGCATCTATATTGAGCAATAGCCAACTTGGACAGATTGTGTGACTTAGGAAGAACATGATAAGATTTATATTCTTCTCAGTTTGTTCACTTGTAGACAGTGCAGTTCTGAAGCAAAGAATCTTTGCACAGTAATTTTGTTAGAATGAAGCAGAAAAATGTTCAAAGTATTGCCATAACTTCAGGTCTCACAAAATAAATCCTACTGCTTTTTTAGATGGGGAAAGCAAGGTGTCAGGTGAGATATTTATTTATATAAAAGTTATAGACACCATCCAAACAAAAAATCTACATATAAAATATTTCAAAAATAGTAGCTTTTAAAAGAAGCAAGCAAATCCTAAGAATCAAAATATATACAGAGATCCAAATGGTGTATAGATTTGCATTAAGATTTGGTTAAACCCACAACAGCGATACACAATATCATCATGAAACATTAAAAAAAAAGGCTTCACTGAAACATAAACAGACATTTTACATTGAATTTGCTTTTATTTTCTTAAACATTCCCCCTGCTCCAACACATTAACACTGGATAAATATACCAGTGTTAATATCCCACTCTGGTTATGGCAACCTCACCCAATCTAATATCCTCCATTATGTGTTGAACATCTACCTATTTTCTATGATAGTACCAACTGGAAAAGCACCTGGAACACTGTAGGTTGGGGAGGGTTATCTTCTGCTATCCACCATAGCTACCTATGTATTACACAGCAAATAGCAAGTTTTACTATTAGTGGGATCATAATAAATCACTTTGCTGCCCTTTCCCTAACCCATAGACCAGTTGGTGAACCTGTGGCACACAGAGCCCTTTCTGTGGGCACACACACCATTGCCAGCTGCTCCTCTGGTTTCTGGTGTGCCAGCCAGCTGGTCTTTACAGTCACCAAAGCATTGGAAAACAGCCTGGAAAACGACCCCAAAACAGGCCATTTTTCGGCTTGTTTTTCGGGCCATTTCCTGGGCCGTTTTCAAGGTTGTTTTTGTCCCCCAAAAAGGCCTGAAAACAGCCAAAAAACAGGCATGTGCGTTCTGTCCAGCTGGTCTTCGGGTTTCTCTGGTGTGCGCACATGCACACACATGCACACACATTCTGGTTTTGGCACTCAGTGCCGAAAAGGTTCGCCATCACTGCCATAGGCTCTCCCCTAACCTACATCCCCAAAACATAGAGCTTTTGCTCTACTTAGTCAACAGATTCTTTATGCTCCGCTGTCTGCAGAGCATAAAGCGATGCTACTGGAATCACACACAAAGGCAATTTGCTTTTGCTCAGCCAAGCAGATGCTCTGTTAGCAATGACACTCTCTGACCTTTCAGAGAAATGTCTACCATGCACAGGCAGTAAAACTGTCCTAGTCAATATACAGAAGGCTCTCTGATGTACCAAGCAAACTGGTTTAGCTAAAGGAGAAAAACTCCCAAAAAGATCCATTTAAAAAACAAACAAACCACCTTCCCCTATTTCAATAAGCGAGAGAGTGAATAAATCCAACTTCTTCATCAGGGTCTTGTAAAATCCCCAAATGTTAAATTACCAAAATGATGCCTAGAGAAGAAATAGGAATTCAGAGTTCAAGCAAAACCTCTTATCTTCTTTGCACAGGATTTATACTCAGCTTGCCATAGATTCGGTTTCAAGAAGGCTCCAGACAGAGGGAAGGAGACAAACAATGGCCTTAGATATTTTAATTAGAAAAAATAAAATACAGTATAAAGTTTATTTTTTTTTCTACGAAAGAACCATCCCAGCATCCCCACAGTTACACGATCAAAATTTTGGGTGCTTGGAAAGCGGCATGAGAACCTCTGTGTCCAATGGTCACATGACCACCTCTTGCAACCCTCCCAGCTGGCTTCCAACAAGGAAAGTCAATGGGGAAGCCTGATTTGCTGAATGACCCCATGATTCAATTAACAACTGCAGTTATTCGCTTCACAATTGTGGAAAATAAGAGTAATAAAATTGGGTGTGACTCACTTAACAACCCCCCTTCCTTAGCAGTGGAAATTCAGATCCCAATTGTAGTCATTCAAGGACTACCTGTATAAAAGACTTTATATACATAAAGTCTTGTAATTACAGATTGCATTGTGTTTACATAGTAGTCAAGAGAACTCCCTTCACTCATCAGCTGCATACGTTGTCTGGCTTCTTTCTATCCCTTCTCACCCTCCAACTGTTGGGGAAGCACCAAGATAATAACCCTATAGCCTTTTCCTAAGAAACTGCCTTTGTTGACTCAAACTGAAAATAATTCCTTCCAAGCAAGAGTCTCAAGAGTCTTCTCTTGGACGATGGACTAAGCTAAGGGATGGAATTATAAAAATTCCAGCTTCTGAACTATTTTCCATTTAGAATCTACCATGTTTTCCGAAAAATAAGACAGGGTCTTATTTTCTTTTGACCCTCAAAATAAGCACCTGGCCTTATTTTCAGGGAGGTCTTATTATTTTGGGGTGCAGGAGGCGACGAGTGTGGTCACCTCATGGCTGCTGTTGACACAGCTGCTCGTCAGCTGTTCACCCCTGAGGCCGTGCACGCGCTTCCAGCCATGCTTTCCAGGACTCTGCACTATGCCGTCGGCCCAGCCACACTGCTGCAACTGGATGTCCCATCACTGCTGCCGCCTCCCTATTCTTTGCAATGGCTTTTGCAGTGGCCAGTAGTGTGATAGAAGGGGTGAGGTGGCTAGGGTTATGGGAGCGGCCGTTAGGCAAGGGCATGTGGAATGTGTGGAGCATGTTGCCCCCCTTCTTTCCCCCACTCCAGCCTCGCCTATTCACCTCGTGTTGTTTGTGCAGCAAGCAACCAGAGGAAATGGAGGGGACCGGCTGTGCATGTGGTTAAATGTTTTCAGGGTGGGCTTATTTTTGGGGGAGGGCTTATTTTAGCACATGCGCTCAAAAGCCTGATTGGTCTTATTATCTGGGGAAGTCTTATTTTCAGGGAAACAGGGTATTAATCTCCTTATTTATTCAAGTAGAAATACTTTTGATGAATTGACGAATCTGCATACAGACGAGAGGTCAAACGACTAGTCTTGTGGTGTGACTGAAACAATCTGGAACTGAACACACTCAAAACCGTAGAAATGGTGGTAGACTTTCTTCCATACTTCCACCTCTCACAATACCAACAGTAAAGGTAAAGGTAAAGGTTCCCCTCGCACATACATGCTAGTCGTTGCCGACTCTAGGGGGCGGTGCCCATCTCCGTTTCAAAGCTGAAGAGCCAGCGCTGTCCGAAGACGTCTCCGTGGTCATGTGGCCAGCATGACTCAATGCCAAAGGCGCATGGAACGCTGTTACCTTCCCACCAAAGGTGGTCCCTATTTTTTCTACTTGCATTTTTACATGCTTTCGAAACTGCTAGGTTGGCAGAAGCTGGGACAAGTAACGGGAGCTCACCCCGTTACACAACAGCACTAGGGATTCGAACCGCTGATCTGCCGACCTTTCGATCAACAAGCTCAAAGTCCTAGCCCCTGAGCCACCGCGTCCCTAATACCAACAGTAGAAACCTTCAAATTTCTAGGTTCTATCATATCGCAAGATCTAAAATGGACAGCTAACATCAAAAACATCATCAAAAAAGGACAATAAAGAATGTTCTTTCTGCGCCAACTCAGAAAGCTCAAACTGCCCAGGGAGCTGCTGATCCAATTCTACAGAGGAATTATTGAGTCTGTCATTTGCACCTCTATAACTGTCTGGTTTGGTTCTGCAACCCAACAAGACAGACACAGACTTCAGAGGATAATTAGAACTGCAGAAAAAATAATTGCTACCAACCTGCCTTCCCATTGAGGACCTGTATACTGCACGAATCAAGAAGAGGGCCATGAAAATATTTACAGATCCCTCACATCCTGGACATAAATTGTTTCAATTCCTATCCTCAAAACAAGGCTATAGAGCACTGCACACTAGAACAACTAGACACAAGAACAGTTTTTTCCCGAAGGCCATCACTCTACTAAACAAAAAATTCCCTCAACACTATGAAACTATTTACTAAATCTGCACTACTATTAATCTTCTCATCGTTCCCATCACCAATCTCTTTCCACTTATGACTGTAACTTTGTTGCTGGTAATCCTTATGATTTATATTTATATTGATTGTTTCTGATTCCTTATTGTACCCTATGATTATTATTAAGTGTTGTATCATTAAGTGTTAAATTGTACCCTATGACCATCATTTGTGTTATAAATGTTGTACCTTGATGAAGGTATCTTTTCTTTTATGTGCACTGAGAGCATATGCACTAAGACAAATTCCTTGTGTGTCCAATCACACTTGGCCAATAAATTTTAAATTCTAAATTCTTTTTTTTTAGTTTCTTTCTAACAGCCTTCATATTAATTGATAAGGTGGGCAGGTCTATGCACCGGAAACAGAAGAGCTTCAAACTGACCCTTTATAAAAACAGCCTTTATCAATTTGTGAATTAACTATCGCAACAATTTTCTCCTCACCTGCTGCCAATTTTCAGGGCTAATTCTATCTGCTAAAAAACTCTGGTAATGACTCAGTTAAAAATTGCCTCCCTATAATATCTAGGTCAATTGGGATAAAGTGTGACAATACAATAAACATACAAGGGAGTATGAATTAACGGCGAATGACTCTTAAGTCACTCTTAAGTCATGTGATAAGTCACATATCAGCAATATTTTGGGATTTTTTTCCTGCCTGACTCAATTGATAGGAAGCTGTCAAGATATGTCACAAAACTAAACGTGACTCAGCGCTTCACAAAAGTTGCCAATATGACCAAGAGACTAACTGGATGTCCCTTTCTACCACACTGAAAAATTAGAAACAATTGCCATGTTCACACTTATAAAAAAAGGCCAAGTTTTTTTCTTCATATTAGGTTGTTTTCCCAAGATACAAATAAGAAACTTGGAGAAATCCAATTGGGTTCTTCATGTTTAATTGCTTATTCATTATACATTCTGGCAAAATTACAGCAGGAAATCCACTGTTAAATGAGAATGCATAAGTTTACCCATATGTTCTCTACAGGAAGATAAACATTCACAGGCAAAACATGTACATGTATTATTTCCCATATGCATTCTAAAAATACTAGCATTCCAAGAAGATTGAATTATAAAACTTCTCTAAATGTGGATGGCTTTGTAAGTGACAAAGAATGACAGATGTTCCAAAGTATCATACAAAGGCAGGGCAATGTTATGATCTTTTGTACAACATAAACAATTATAAGAAACTTTCATGTCCACGTTTATTAGCTTGTAAAACAATTTCTATAATTTCCCCACAAGGAAAAAAAAATTGCAGCTTGATGATTTTCTTCTGTTTAATCCATAAATGTTTCAAAATGACATAAAATTTTCAAATTAGGTTAATCACGTATTCATTACACAGTTCCTCAGAGTAGTCAACTGTGCCATCACAATGCTTAAACTTTTATTCGAAACAGATCAATTCTTTCATCTTTTCTGAAAATATTTTTTTAAAAAACATTCCAGGCAACACAATTGCTAACCCACAGGTTAAATCTTTTAAGGAATCAAAATTCCATCACTATGAGACACAACATGGACAGGAGACCATTTATACCAGGGGTCTCCAACCTTGTCAACTTTAAGACTTGTGAACTTCAACTGCCACAGCAACACTGGCTGAGGAATTCTGGGAGTTGAAGTCCACAAGTTTTAAAGTTGACAAGGTTGGAGGCCCCTGGTTTATACTATTTGTTGTTCAAATGACAAAATGAAGCATTATGAAATTAATCGAAACCACTCTTATACCAATTCTCAATGGATAAAAGTGCTAAAAGTGTCATAAGGCCCTCCCAAATCCATCATATTTTTCTAGTCATGAAGTTATACCCATGCTTCGAAAAACTTGTTTGCATGCAATAAATGTTCATTTAAGATCATACCATCTTCTCCAGCCCCCATTGCTCATCTGGCATAAAGACTGGAGACTTTCTTTGCCATATTTAATTATACAATTATTAGCAATTGCTACTTCTGTCTAAATCTAAACAAACACATTTCCAACCCTATTACCCAGAAGCAACACTAGTAAAGCTCTTGGCCTCACTGAACAGAATAAACTGGGCTGACTTAAACAGAATATGTTTTCTAGGTCCTCACAGCAAAAGATAGGAAGGATACAAAACTCATGATCCCAAAACTCATTCTTGCATTCCTAAAGAGTGGTTTTGTGTAATACACATAGATAGATTTATATCATAGAATAAGTGTTCTGTCCCCTCCCGGCCTTAGCCACGCAAGCTGGCTAAACGAGCCAGTAATTGAGTTCATGGCTGCTATCAGTCCTGGCAGGGAATCTGCAGCTGCCTGCCAAAGTCTCCCTTATCTTGGGGTTGCCGGGCAACCAGGAAGTCAGCAATCCAGGGCGAATGTTCAGCTCAATTCTCCACGAGTCAAATAGTTCAGCTCAATTTTTGCTCGTCATGGAATAGAAGAGCAGCCAGGGCTGCTTTTATACTCTGTGGGGTCTCTGTGACTCAGCACTCTCTAGGCCTGCCCCACCCCTTCCTTTGTGGTAGCTGCCTCTCGTATCTCCGAAACCTGGGATCTAGCCAGGCCTGATTGCCATCAGCCGGGTCTGGAGGCGTGGCCTGGGGGGGAGAGTCAGAAGACGGACGCCTCGTTATCTCTTCCACCTGGCCTGCCTCTGGCTCCTGGAGCTGAGCCAGAGGAGCTGGTGCTCCAGAGGTAAGTCCTGATGGCCCTTCTCCCTCACTTTCTGAGTCACTTCTGGCAGGGGGCCCGGCTCGGGGGGCGCAGACACAACAATAAGTTACTCCATGCTCTGTTTAAGCCTTAGTTTGTTGAAGTTACACTTGCAGCGTGAGTATCACTCTAAGCCACGGGTGTCAAACTCACCAAGTCACATTGCCATCATGTGACGTTTCACCCATTTGCGGAGCTGGGGTGGGCGTGGCCTGCATGTGACGCATCCAGCCCATGGGCTCCCAGTTTGACACCCCTGCTCTAAGCCATTCACCACAGTTTACAATTCTGGTTAAACTGGCTTCACCTAATACGTGAACCTGAAACTGAACGCATCTTGTTAGAGTACACTGTCTGAGGGAGATGGCTGTTTTGGAAATATGAAATTTAAATGAATAAAAATGATGTATGTACTTATTTACAAAGAAAGCCAATATTCCTCTGCTGTGACTATTTCTACTGGGATGTTCTATAGAGGTAGTCCTCAATTTAAGACCATTCCTTTAAAAATCATTTGAAGTTATGAGTATTGAAAAAAAAGATTTATGACAGGTCCTTGGACTTACGATCACTGCAGCATCCCCATGGTCATCTGATCAAAATTCAGGCTTAGCAAGGTTGCAGTGCCCCAGGGTCATGTGATCATCATCTGCCACCTTTCCAGGGGGCTTCTGACAAGCAAAGTCAATCCAGGAGGAAGCTGGATTTATTCAACAACCACACAATTCACTTAATGACAGTGACAAAAAGTCAAAATCAGGAGTAATTCACTTAACAACTGCATAACTTAGCAACAGAAGTTCTGGTCTCCATTGTGGTCAGAAGCTGAGGACTACCTCTAGTGGTGTAACAGGTCACATTCCAATAAACCTGAGAATAAAGTGAGTTATCCTTAGCATCCTTGGAAAAGAGCTAACGACAATATAATGGCATTGCACTGCCTTCTATAAAAGGCACATTTTCTGCTTTATAAAGGCATGTGTCACATTTAATCCCCTGCATATATTAAAGACTAATCTTGAATTTGTTCTTAATGCAAATACATCGCTTACCTTTGCCTAAAGATTGCTTAATTCCTCACATCTTAATTGCCATCAAGCCACACGGTACTGCAGTTAGCAAAAACTTCAGTTGTGAAATAACTACGTCGTCTAGAAACAAGCCTTCTCCAGGTTACCCAGCCCATTATACACCCACACCCCTGGCAAAAAATTGATTGCATGCTCACACCCTTGTCCTTTCTTTTATTCTGGATTAACTTAATAGCTTTAGTAGGTGT
Organism: Ahaetulla prasina; assembly: GCF_028640845.1. NCBI lineage: Eukaryota > Metazoa > Chordata > Lepidosauria > Squamata > Colubridae > Ahaetulla > Ahaetulla prasina. Next base: position 99,352,033 of record NC_080540.1, read on the forward strand.
GAATGCAAGGCCACAATATACCTGACTATAATGTTGGACAAAATAATATAACTCACCAAGATCAAATTATAGCTTCGGCTTTCCTATAGATTTAGCCATACATTTGGGTATATGGAAACAAAGAACCTCCTTGATTTATTACTGTTTCCTCAACTAAAACAGAAATGGAGCTGAAATACCAAAGAGACATGGGAACAGACCATGTAAGAATTCAAAGAGCTAAGCAGTGTAGAAGCACTTTTTGAACTTTGTTCTCTACCACAGCTTTTGTTTCCCTCAAAAAATCTTTCTGAAAGATTTTTCTTTCCAGAAAGATAATGTAGTGCAAAGGAAATGAGTGTAGAATTTAAGAGAGAAACCCAAAACACCAGATACACAAAGAAACAATTCTGAACTGATAAAGAAAAAAAAAAACCACTCATTTGTAAGAACAGGTTTATTTAACAACTTTGTTATTTGCAAAAAAACCATATGATTTGCTTAATGATTGCACCTAATGGCCACGGGAAAAATTAGGTCACCTGAGTGCCTCAACTTACAACCAGAATAATTTTTGACTCTGAATTTCCAGTCCTAGTTTTGGTTGTAAATTGAGAACTACCTGTAGTTTTTTGTTTTTTTAAAAAAAAATCTGTTTGACTAGATTCACTGAAGTTCTTTTCTGCAATGGGGAAATATGCATCAACACCAGAAAGATCATGTGACCATTGGGCGCATATCTTGGCACTGTACCTCTGTTGATGCAGCCCAAAACTGCATTGGCTACTTTGGCAGGTAGGGCACATTGATGGATCATGTTTAATGTGTGGTCTACCAAGACCACCAGGGAAGAGGGGTCAGATAGGCATAATAGGTCTCTGTGGCTCAGACTGCTAAGACAGTCTGTTATTAACAGCAGCTGCTTGCAATTACTGCAGGTTCTAGTCCCACCAGGCCCAAGGTTGACTCAGCCTTCCATCCTTTATAAGGTAGGTAAAATGAGGACCCAGATTGTTGGGGGCAATAAGTTGACTTTGTATATAAATATACAAATAGGATGAAGACTATTGCTAACATAGTGTAAGCCGCCCTGAGTCTTCGGAGAAGGGCGGGATATAAATGCAAATAAAAAAATAATAATAAGAAACCTCCCAAGTTACCTTCAGTGCCACATTCTGAACCATTTGCATCATTGGAGGATTAGGATATAGGGAAGACTTTAGATCAGCGGTCTCCAACCTTTCCAGCTCTGTGGACCAATGGTGGGGGCGGGGGCGGGGCGGGGCGGAGAGAGGATGGTTTTGTGTGCACATGTGCTGCTTGCACAAAACAAGTGCTTGTGCACTCGCCTGTTGCTTTTGCAGCCCGGTTCCCAACGGGCCACAGCCTGGTACCAGGCCATAGCCTGGCAGTTGGAGACCCCTCTTTAGATGTTTCCTGAAACCATGAGTCCAGGCTCCAGCACAGGGATCAGAAAAGAGTGGATCTCTATAAGCTCATGATTTGCACATTTAGATTTTAAATCTGAGTTAAGGGACCAATAGTGGTGGCCAAGTTTAATATCAGTATATTGGAAGTTGCAAAATGATCATATTGCAGGGAATTTTAATGGGAATAACTATTACCTCTTAAACTGTGGTTGCCTCAATTAGCCCTTGATTCTGAACAAGACTAATGGGTGCCTGAGCTTTAGATATGGTAAGCTTTAGTGTAGACACAGCTGTTTCTTGATTGTGTTGATAATTTGGATTTCATATTTCTCCACTGCTTCATATTTTAACTTTGTAATGTTTGTAATTGTTTGTATTTCATTTTAATTCTGTTCACCAGAGTCATTGTTGAGATGGATGGTCATATAAATTGGACTGATAAATAAATAAACAAACTGCTTCAAAATGCATGCAAGCAACAGCATAGCCCTTGTCTTTCACCAAAGTAGCCACACCTTTTCTGCAGCAGGTTCAATCCTAGGAAAAGGTGCATATGTGTTAATAAGTTGCAGGCAAGGCTTTGCCCATATTTTCACAAGCCTTCTAAAGCTGAAATCAACAGCGCTGCTCAGAATCAGTGAATGGTGGTTGTCCCGAGATCTTTAGAATAAAGTTTTTCAGTAGCCAAAGTTAAAACAGAAGACATCATTGTTTCTGTATCTCTCCGAATCCTCTGATTAACTTGTTGCTTTAGGTTTTCTTTGTGCCCTTAAGGATCACAGCTTGTTTGGCTTGCCTTCTTGGAGTTGTTGTTTTTACTGCTACCTCGTTGCTTTACTCACTTAAAAAAACAACACCTCCTACTATCCCTTCTGCTGAATTTTCTGCTCAGACAGGATATAGTCACCATGGGAGAAAATTTTTTTACTCCTTCCCCACACCCCCATCAGTCTCTCTGACTGGTGACCCTGAACTGACATGCATATCAGCTTCATCTGAACAGCAGTAGTATTTCATTTTTTAATTCCTCAGATATATGCCTTTCAGTTTGTTTGGTTAGGCATTCTGTGAATATTTCAATAGTCCGAATTGTGCAAAGTAAACACGAAAAACCACATGACTAGAATCCAAGGGATAAAAACAAGCAACAGAAGAAATATGGATCCACCTGTCTAATGGAGGCCATTTGGATTATATAAATTGGGAGTATCTGAAAGATTCACTGAGCACCGAGTTTGTGGCCCTTGAATAGTCACTCTTCTGATTAAATAAAGCTTTGGGACCCCTTGCAGCTAGTGTATAAAAACTTAAAAAGCAGAGCACAGCTATTTCTTATGCAGAACTGTTTGTACTTACATGTGCCACACAATTTGAATAAACAGATTTTGCAATCATGCTGTGAAAATTCAGCAGCAAAATAATAGAATCTGAATGGCGTGGTTTTTAGATTTTTAGATTAATGCACTCGGGTACAGTCCTGTTCCTGCTCATAACATCTCCCACCAAATTTTGATAGGACACTGTCCCTTCCCTCATTGGAGGATTTTCTGCACTCTTACCAACCAATTGGGAGGCTGAATTGCAGCCTTTGACCTGAAAAATATTGCTTATCACAGGATACAGGGACCCTTTTGCACAAATGTAAAATGTAGTAGATAGAGAAGAGATGCTGTACCAATAACCAAATATGCTTTTACAACTTTTGGAAGGCAACTAGGCTTTCTTTGTTTTTCTTGGAAGAGGTTTCGCTTCTTATCCAAGAGGTTTCTTCAGTTCTCATGGAACAGTGAACTGAAGAAGCTGCTTGGATAAGAAGCGAAACGTCTTAAGTCCAGTTGTCCTTTGAAAATGCACTGTTGAGATAACTATGACCTGGATAACTGAAAATCTACATAAACAAGGGATCCTGTAGGTATTTTGGGCAACGGGTCCTTCAATTCTTTGTCATTAACCATGGCGGCCAAGACTGGATAGATTTTAAAAATTGAGCTGGGAAGACTTTAACTTCCTGCTCAGCTTGGAAGTATGTTTTCCTTTTTGGCCTGAACCACCCCATAGTTTCCATAAGGATGAATCTCACAAATGCATTCCTTGAAGAAAAGGTGTTCCACTGAAGGCCTGGGGCTTAAACATTATATTCCCAGGAATTTGTCTCATCTAATGGCAAGCCAAACCAGGGCTCTTCGATTTGAGGTCCTAGATTTCAGGTTTGTGTGATGTGTTAGTATGATTTTTTTTCCAGCACTAAGGAGGTCTAGGTCTTACAGTGCAGGTTGAGGATACCTTCTTTGATATTTCTTGAGCAGGGGCTTGTCAGCATTACTAATCTGACCCTTTCTAAGGTTGTTTTTTTCTTTTATTTTCCAGGGTATTCTCATTTGGGGAATGAAATCTTTGTCCTGCTGAAATTGTGAACTCTCCCATGCTTTAAGGTCATTCTGGAGGAAATGTCTCTCATTCTTTTGTTTCTTGGTTTCCAGCTGCATGTTTAAGCCCTCCCGAAACCCAATGGGTGTCAAAAGAAATATGGCTGCATACAGCAATGGAGGCCTAATTGGTTTCACTTGTATCTGCCCACTTGAAGATAATGGTAGGGATTCATATAATTTCACGTTTTCTTCAAATACAGTAGGTGGCTGGGGGAATTCCTGCATTGAAAACTAGTGTTGTCCGGTGTTCTTTTTTCTCTTTTCTGGAGTCATAAAATTGAGGTGTCAGCAGAGCCATGAAATAATCTGAATCCCACTGAATTGGAACAAGGTTAAGCAGTCCTTTTAAGCACAAGAGTGGAATGAGTTGGGTCCCTAAACTGCCACCCATACATGCAACAACAAATCTGATGGGGCAGCATTCTATATTCTGCATCATTTTTGAAACCTGACCCAACGTTTTGGATGACTGTATGTGGATTAAGAGAGGATAGAATTTGATCTGAATTATTTTGTTTAACCTGGAGTAGATGCTGCTGTTTTTTCTGACGGTAGACTTTCTTGTCTTACAGCACTGTTTCTCAGCCTCTGCAATTCTTAGGATATGTGGACTTCCATTCCCAGAATTCTCCTGCCAGACTGCACAACATAAAATTGCTGGGTTTTTTAAACTCTGTCTTACAGAATGACGTAAAGAGCTCTTTGATCGGTTGGTGGATAGAAGAATAGGCAGTGAAAGTTCCTTTTAGAGACAGTCCCATAGCCCATAAAATGACTTGAAAATATATCTTCCCCAGCCTGCCTATTGGTACCAGGTTGAGGAATGTTATATTTTTTCATTTGCTCTATGATTATGATTGCTTAAAATACTTAAAATAGTTGGTGGAGGAACAAAATGCAGATTTGTTGAAAAATATGTGTTAGTACTGTTTTTTAGAAGTCCAGTTTTTCACAAGGGAATTTGGTGATTTTCTTATTACTGGTATCTGGAAAAACATTTTCATATTGTTCAAGTATAGCCGTCTAATCTGGTTTCCCACATCTGCTTCTGTCTGACATTTCTGATGAAACTCGGGCAGCCTATCTCAAAACAACAGGCTCATCCCGCCCCCTGCCTCCTTCCACAACCCTACATCTGCCACTTACTCACACTCCACTGCAAAGTAAAACAATAGTTTCCTTTCCTCGTTGACTAATCTAGCGTTCCTGACTGCTGCCTATGGCTGTGGTGTTTGATAAAGGAATACATCAAGATACACTTGCATTCTCCTTCCAACGAAGGTTTATTTTCCTTCCGTTCAATCATGTCCAATTTTCAGAGACTGCTTGGACGTGGTGTCAAATGAGATAGGGACATGTTCACCTTGACAGCAGACCAGCACTAACTGCAGGGAAGGTGAATGCAAAGAAGATGGAGCTGCCGTGGGAGAGAAAGAAAAGGTCATTGCTCTAAGCGTGTTCCTGCTCTAGAATCAATTACAATCCTCCAGAAGAGCAAATTGCAGGTGCTTCTGGATTTGGACCTGATTTTAGAATCCCAAACTGACAGAGAAGCTAGGAATGCCTTCTAACAGCTTCAGCTGAAAGATTATCTGCATCCATTTGCATTAAAAAAAAAACAACCTAAAATTGTAATGCATGTGGTAGTAACCCCTAAAAATTACTATTGCAACTCTTCTATCTATGGCTACCTTTGCATATGACTCAGAAACCTCAGCTCACTCAATTTTAGCCAGGCTAATCTCACTGGTATCTCATTGCACTCCCTTTGAATACAACTCATCTAGAGAGCGACCTCTTCTGCATGATCCTCATAGCTTATTCAGTTCCATGAGGGGGTCCACCCACAGCTGCTGCAGCTTCTCTGATAGCAACTCAAGACTAGGTCTTCTGTGCAGCTGCTCCTCCTAGGCCAGTGATGGCAAACCTTTTTAATGTTGGGTGCCGAAAGTACGTGTGCGCCTGCACCCATAATGCAATGTGTAGGCGGCCACCCCCACCTGCCCTCCCGTGCATGCATGTGTGATCCTCCCCACGCTCCCCCTGCCCCCCACACGCATGCACGTGTGTCCCCCACGCCCCCCCCACCTGTGCATGCATGGCAGAGACCCGAAAATCAGCTGGTTGGTGGGAGGCGCATGCAGTGGAGATGAGCTGGGGCAATGGCTCATATGCCCACAGAGAGGGCTCTGCGTGTCACCTGCGGCACCCCTGCTATAGGTTTGCCATCACAGTCCTAGGCTGTGCAATGCATTCTTAGAAGTAAGAGGACATGTTTAAAAAGCCCTAAAATGATTGTTTTTGTGGCCAGCTGGTGTTTAATAATTTGAATTATTTCAATTGTTTAACCTTCTTTGAGAAGGTTTGTTACAACTACAAAGAGACAAGTAACCATTAGTACAGAAATGTATCGGTAACAATAAATGATTCCAAGATCACAGGAACATTTTGATTCATCCATACCTTCCTGGGTAGTAGGAAATAACTAGAGCTAGTTATTTCTATTGTACTAAACTTTTCTTTCTGTTTTAATCCTTACCTGTCTATTTCAGTTATGAGCGGCTTTTTATCATTGCTAAGAATGCTGTCCCTATATAAAGATATTTCCTAGAGTAAAACAACAAAGATGCAAGCATGCTTTGGTTAGCCAAAGTAAAAATAATGTAGGCACTAAATAAAGAAATATATCCCAGGGTGAGAAAAATCTACCCTACAGCTTTCTCAACTGCTTTAGACTTTCCTTTCCTCTTTCCCTTCCTTCCTTGTATCTTTTATAAGGTAACAAACATGAAAAGCCAGTTCTAAGGCAACCAAAAGAAGAAGAAAGATCACACCCCATCAATTTTCCCACACCAACCCTTGCAGAAGATTTCACGGTTGTTGTCTGTTATGAAATGAGAGCACAGTAGCATATAACCAGTTCTCACACTCCAGTATCAGATGCTTGTAACATTGTTGAACCTTTTTAAAAAATTAACTCCTTTATTTGCCAAGGGCTTGTTGTCATCTCGAAGCTTTACAGTATGATTATGCAGCTAGCTAAGCCCAACCCGTTCCTAATGTTTTCAAGTTCTGTGTAGAAAGTCTTGTCTTCTCACATTATCCAACATCAGTTATCAACTTCTTGTAATTCCTTCACTTATATTTTTGCATTCAGCCAAAAGGGTGGGCGGATGGTAGGAAGGAGATGACAGATTTGGAAGCAATGGGAACTTCCCCAAGTCACTCAACATGCTTATTCTGACCCTATTGTATCTAAAATGTTTCAGACAGGTCAATAGTTAACAAGAAAGGACAAAATATTCACCAAGGGCCCCCACTTTAGGAAGTCTCTTTTGTGTATGCATAACAGGGTCATTTCCAGTGAACAAGTTTTGATAGCCTTCCACACAAAACCACTCTACATAAATCCCACACAGCAGATGCCCAGAAAGGATTCCCTTGTCATGTGCTCCAAGGTTCAATCACAGCACTAAGGAATGGAAATACGGGTAATCCCCGACTTACAATCACAAGTGAGTTTTGCCCCATTTTACAACCTTTCTTGTCACAGTTGTTAAGTGACTCTGGCTTCCCCTCTTGTTTTGCTTGTCAGAAGGTGATGACCCTGGAACACTGCAACCATCATAAATGCATGCCGGTTGCCAAATATCCGAATTTTGATCACATGACCTCGGGAATGCTGCAATGGCCATACATGTGAAGATTGGTCATAAGTCATTTTTTTCGGTGCCTTTGTAACTTCAAAATAGTCACTAAACAAATGATTGTAAATCGAGGACTACCTGTGGACACTAAGCCAATAGAATCTGAACTCAATTGTTTTTTTACAGAATGTCAATAATCCAGTTACACCAGCAAAATGTCCATCGATATTCTCAGTCATATAGGTCATGGTTGTCCCAAAGGTGCTTTTTCAAAAGGCAACTGGACTTTGTTTTTCCTTGAAGATGTTTCACATCTCATCCAAGAAGCTTCTTCAGTTCTGACTGAAAAAGTTTCTTGGATGAGTTAGAACTCATCCAAAACAAAGTCCAGTTGCCTTTTGAAAAAGCACCTTTGGGAGTTACATCAGCCATATATATATATATATATATATATATATATATATATATATATATATATATATATATATATATATTTGTTTTCTGAGGTTTTCACGGGTGTTTGTATGTAGGTCTTTGGTTGTTCGGGTTTTCTCCGAATCAGAGAAGCCATTGAGATAGAAAAACGCCCACACAGCATGAACAAATGAGATGATACCTCCCACCTACCAGCCATTTGGAAACCCGCCCTTATTGACAAACGAGTCCCTAACACGAGAAATGACACCAGACCCACACTCACGAGGTCCACACAGGATGTCACCACCGCACATCCACCCAGAAAGCAGACCCAAACCCACACTGATCATGAAGCACAACCAAGGACCAGAAGCCAGACCGCAGCTGCAACATTAGCCATTTCAAACCCCTCCAATCCATACATGCAGCAGACTGACACCCACTATGAAGATGTAGTACCACCACAAAGCCAAACAACAGCTATGCAGCTCACCAGCTCAAATCCCCCTGCAACACAGACTAAATTGAGCACAACCAAGCCCCCACCCAAACAGGACACACCCCCAGCCAATCAGAGCACAAAAAAACCTCCATCCAATCAGAGCACAGCCAAGCTCCCACCCAATCAGTTCAAACCCCCACTAGCAGTTAAAAGGAAGAAACAGCTGCGATCACACATTGCTCCCAGAAGCACGAAGCTGAAGCCTGAAGATGACGAATGAGACTTCGTCGAAACGTTGCCAAGATATTTCCAATTTTACACGGGAGAAAACCCGAACAACCAAAGACATATATATATATATATATATATATATATATATATATATATGCTCAAGTAAGATAATTTTTTACAAGATTTTCTAAAACTTCAAAGAAAAAGAGAAAGGGTCAAGCTGAGATTAAACACTACAGGAGAGCGATTTTCTTTTTTTAAAAAAATAACTATATTTATTTTCAGTGCTTGCAATGCATAGTTCCATGCTGTTACTAAAGAGCAGGTAATTCACACTGGATATTTACAACTGAATGTTTAAGGTATGACTCATCCTTTGCTCTTCAGGACATCATACATTGCTATTTTCTAGGTCGCACAGAACTGCTAAAGGACCTATTATTTTGAGAATTTACTGTGTGTTTCAACAGCATTCTTAATGCTTGAGAGACTCAAGAGTACCCCATGAAAACTTCCTTACAAGAGTATAATAAATAGCATAGAAAACTATTTCTTAGAACTCAAGACATTTTCCCTTCATGTACACTCTCTCTCTCTCTCTCTCTCTCTCTCTCTCTCTCTCTTTTTCTTCAGTACACTGTGGTCAGCTAAGGAGTTTTCAGTAAATTTAAATTGGTAAATTGAGGTTTTCAACCTCATTCAAACTGAGAAATTGAGGTTTCCAGCATCACATGTTCTGCAATGCTAAATATGTTTGCGAAAAAGTCCTATTAAACTCAAAGAGCTTTATTTTCTAATAAGTTCAATTCTGCATCGTAAACATATATTCTCCATATTAAAAAGGAAAATAATAAATTGTTAACAGATAAATAGCAGATATAACATATTCATACCTACAAAGGTCAGCAGCATGCAGGCAATGATTTTACCTATGACACTTTTGAGAAGCAAATCTGGGCTTTGAATAAGCAAAATAGAAAGAGTATTGATGTTTCCGAACTTTGATATTGAGAAGTCTCTTGAGAATACCATGGCTAACCAAGAAAACAAATCACTCAAGGAACAGATAACCAAATTGTCATCTTTGGGACACATTATGCAAAGACTTCACTTTCTGAGGAAGGAATATTATCACCCTCCTATCTACTATGACATGAACTCAAAGTTATCATGAAATCTTCTACTAAATGCCCTAACGTGCTTATTTTGGAAATTTCTTGTATCCATCTACAGGGGTTAAACAACCAAGAACAGTTTGGTACTGAGTATGGGTGGAAAGATCATATTTGATTTATCAGCAATTCTAATGAAATGAAGGAATTCATGAATGTTAAATCCAGGACTGAAATTTTTAATACTGTGAACAAGTATGAATAAGATCTACAGAACTTTATGTGCACTACTTCTTCACAATTTCACTGTTTACTCAAGAATCAAAAATAATCCTCAATTGGGAAGAGGTTACTTGAATTATCCATAGCAGAATTATGGATATATACCGTATATACTCGAATATAAGCCGATCCGAGTATAAGCCGAGGTCCCCAATTTTACCCCAAAAACTGGGGTAAACTGGGGACTCGAGTATAAGCCGAGGGTGGGAAATGAGGCACCTACGGTTGAAACCCTCCCTCCCTCAGCTGAGAAGGCTGGCTCCCCGCCCTCTCACTGCACCGGCAGGGCTTCAGTCCGGTAAAATGTGAAAAAAAGAAAAAAAAACAACTCGAGTATAAGCCGTATATACTCGAGTATAAGCCGAGGGGCTTAAAAAAAAAAAAAACTCGAGTATAAGCCGTATAGACCCGAGTATAAGCCGAGGGGACGTTTTTCAGCACAAAAAATGTGCTGAAAAACTCGGCTTATACTCGAGTATATACGGTATATATTTTTAGCAAAGGTCCTTGGCCTATGGCTGAGTGCTTTTGTTCTCTCAACTTTATTTTAATAATTGTAAATAAGTAAAAATATTTTTAAATTATTTTTTACTTTCTTGGCACACAAGCAAAGGGAAAACTCAAGATTCCAAATCTTTCAATGAAAGGTACAGCATAATATTACGTTTGTTTGGTTCGGCTGAAAGTACCATAAAGATCAACATGACCTTCAAACATATGTAGGAAGGCAATCATAGTTCTTTTTAGAATATGTATACAGCAGGAAAAAGAAAGAAAGAAAAAAGAGAGAAAGAAAGAAAGAGAGAAAGAAAGAAAGAGAGAAAGAAAGAAAGAAAGAAAGAGAGAGACAGAGAGAGACAGAGAGAGAAAGAAAGAAGGAAGAATAGAATAGAATAGAATAGAATAGAATAGAATAGAATAGAATAGAATAGAATAGAATAGAATAGAATAGAATTTTTAATTGGCCAAGTGTGATTGGATACACAAGGAATTTGTTTTGGTGCATATGCTCTCAGTGTACATAAAAGAAAAGATATGATTATCAAGAATCATAAGGTACAACACTTAATGATAGTCATAGCGTACAAATATGCAATCAGGAAACAATATAAGGATACAAGCCACAAAGTTACAGTCATACAGTCATAAAGAAGGAAGGAAGGAGAGGGAGGGAGGGAGAGATGAGAAAGAAAATGTTTTCTCCCTCCAATAAGAAGAGGACATTAAAAATCATGCTTTACCTCAAACCAGCTAGGGAGCTTCATGAATGTACAGAGATTATTAGTTGGCCACATCACTAATTAGTATTGATGTTATCTGGAGGCCAGCAAGATATTGTTGCATCCAAAATATCCTGCTGTGCTTCGAAAAACACAGATCACAGGTCAGATAGAAAGACTACTATAACCATATGCTATTTTTATGGCTACATTATACATATAGTTTACATCAGTAAAAGAGACTTCAGAAGAATCACATTTTCATAATTTACCATCACTAACCTATTATCAAGAAAGACCATTATCTTCAAACAGGGTACTTCATTTTTTGAGAAGGTCCTTGCTGGAATCCCAAATCTCCACAGGCACCAAGTTTTAGAGTCTCCAGGTTTTGCACAGAGATTTAGGTCAAAATATGTTATAATTAAATACCCAGATGCCATCAACCCATTTGCTACTCTGTCCTTTCAACAGAAGCTGGAAAAAAAGTCCCCAAGTTAGTTCTGTGTTCTCCCCCAAAGTTTCCCAAGTTGTACATTCTTATTCAGAAAACTTTGGAAATTCAAAAAGAAAACATATTTGTGAGGATAAAAGAGAGAAAAGTCACATATTATTTGGAATGGAAAATATTAATTCATGAAATTGGTTTGAGGTAAAGCATTATTTAATTTAGAATCTTTACCTTAAGTTGTTCATTATTCAAATTCCATCAGAACATAACAATATAAAGGGTAAGTTTTGGAACACCACCAATCATCTATACAGTTTAGTATATGGGAATAATTATACTGCATACCACCTGCATGCTTCAGCTGTTCTAAACATTCTTTTAGACTTTTTTTTAAAAAAATCAAGCTCAACCTAAGCAATACTTAATTTATCTCTTTGTTAGATTTTCAACTTCAAGTGCTTCTAACATATGTATGGAAATAATTTTCCTCTGAGCTAGAAATATCACAAACATGTGAGCAAAATTTCAAGGCATCAAAACAAAACTGTAAAAAAAATACTATTTTTACCTTTCTTATTTAAAAACTAATGTCTTTTTAATACCTGTGACATATCATTTTAGACAAATCTTTCAAGGGAATCTGACCAAATGGCTTGTAAATCCTCCTCCTTGCCTTTTTATCAAAAAAGAGAACCATTAAATATGGATACAGAACAACTATTTCCAGGTATCTGTCAAAAACAGATTCATCTTTGGCCTTAGCAAAATAATTATCTTAAGGTAAAGGTAAAGGTTCCCCTCGCACATACGTGCTAGTCATTCCTGACTTTAGGGGGCGGTGCTCATCTCCGTTTCAAAGCCGAAGAGCCAGCGCTGTCTGAAGACGTCTCCGTGGTCATGTGGCCAGCATGACTCAACGCCAAAGGCGCACAGAACACTGTTACCTTCCCACCAAAGGTGGTCCCTATCTTTTCTACTTGCATTTTTACGTGCTTTCGAAACTGCTAGGTTGGCAGAAGCTGGGACAAGTAACGGGAGCTCACCCCATTACACGGCAGCACTAGGGATTTGAACCGCCGAGCTGCCGACCTTTCGATCGACAAGCTCAACGTCCTAGCCCCTGAGCCCTATAATTATCTTAGCTACCGTATATTGCAGGCTTGCAAAATCCAAAACTCTTTTTTAGTATATTGATAAATTCTATAAATGAGAGATATTACCAACAACAAACACATTTTTCTTTTTCAAACTTCAGAAAAAAACGCAAAACCTCTTTTAAAATAGTTTTAAACACCCTAATTTTAGGCTTGCATTTTTATGGCTGAAAGGACAAGTTAGAAAAAGGATGTGTTACCGGGCACAGGGATGCCCTGCATATATATATAACCCTAGTGACCATATGCCTCTAAATTATTGAAGTCTTGAAGAGCAAAGATTTATTTTTACCAACAATTTCATTCTCCATATTGAACAGCCTATCTTGGATGCCTCCTTTTCTATCTGAGAATTCAGTAGGACTTTTTTCTCTCTCCAGACTCATCCAAACAATTGAACTGATTTTCCAAATCCTTTAGAATCACATCAGATAGAAGCCAAATCACAGGCTTTAAAAATGTAAGGCTTTAAAAGTAAGAGACATTTCAATTGACACACGATTTGTTTCTTTAATATATTTTGTGTATGATTACCTTCCCACAATCAATCTCACTTCAAACCATCTTGCTGTTTGTCAGTTTGGCTGGTTCATTGTTTGCATACATTAGATACATGCAAGCATACGCTGCAACTCACTAAAAGTCATAATTTGTTTTGGTATCTTTCTTAGTTGCCTTGGGCCACCACACCCTTCGAATCCATATGAATATCAAACGCCCTAGAGAAAATATTAAAGTTTTTTTCTCCCAAGAACTCACACAGTACACAATACTATTCAGTTTCCATTAATAGATCTTATCAATCTAAGGCAGGCAATTCAGCAACAACTAGTGGAGAACTGCCATGGAAAACAATGTCTGAACAAGCAAACATGATTAAAACAGAAAGACGTAACTTTTTAACAAAGGCTTAAAAGTATGTTTATGGTTAAAGGTATGTCATGGGTGACTTTGGGCCAGTCACTCTCTCTCAGCCCAACTTACCTTGAGGATTGTTGTTGTGGGGAAAGGTGGAGGAAAGAGTATTAGATATGTTTGCCATCTTGAGTTATTTATAAAAACTAAAAAAAGGTAGGATACAAACAAATAAATAAATAAATAAGAACCCATACAATCCTTAATCGCACGATGTCCAAGAAGCCACTGCTTTAACATTCAAATCAACCAGTATTAAGGTCAAAATTGATTCCCACAGTAGTTTTTCCCTCATCTCAAGATGAGTTTTCCAGATTTTGTTAAAGAAAATTCATTTAAAGAACTGGCATGTTGAGCAACTGCCAAAGGCAGAAGCCAACTTGCCAAATCCAAGCTGCTATTTGTGTGGCTGCCATAAACCAAAATGCATGTTTTTAATGACACAAGAGTTCCAATTAGCTACTGCCAAGGGATGTCAAAGAGAGATGTCTCCAGATGGGAGGAGAAAATGCTTGGGTGCAACAGCACAAGTTAAAAGGCACTGCAGGAAATCGTGTAATTACTCAACTGAGCAGTCAGAAACTATACAAATTTACAGGCAATGCCAAATTCCATTAACCGAAGTTTTCCACTGAGAGTGATGTATTCACTCCTTATACAATGTATTCAATATATGCAGGCAGCTGTACAATATGTATATAATATTCCAATTATTCTCAACAAGAGTGTTCTTTCACACACAAACACGTCAGTATACAGAACATGCTCGTTCTGTCCATGTGAGATCCCAAACACAGCCAGCCACAGTCTAGCTATGTGTTTTATGAATGTGCGAATCCAACCTTTAATTGAATTTACCACTCAGAGATGTGCACAAGGTTGGCTTTGAAAGCCATTCCTTACTTCTGTCTTGTTGGAATGCCAACATTTACACAATTAAGGATTTGCAATGGCGAAAGACATCTGGCCACACAAACAAAACATTAGCTGTATTCTAGATAACATAATGGCACAGATAGAAGCCTGACAATCAGCCTGTAAAATGTTACTTGGAAAGTGGGGGAAATAGCTGTTTGTTTTACAAAGGACAAGCAGAATACTGAAAGATTAGAGCAAAATAAATACTCCATTCCTATGCAGAACTACATAAAAAAAGATTAGAAAGACAGCCTGAACTGGTAATTTGGAATACACCACAAACATCAAGCTTCATTCATCCATGTTGAGTGAGCTCTACGTTACCCAATGCATTGCAGATTTCTGAGAAATCATTTGCAGCAAGAAATGCTTTAAACATTAAGAAAAATGCTTGTAGCTCAAACTCTCTGATCTGGTCTCCATACTTTCATCCTGAAATTCTTGCACCAAATGTAAGGGTAATATTCATTAATAAAAAGTATTTTCATAGAAGCAATGGGCTTCTGCAATTGAAGTAATTGTTCACGGGAATACATGTAGCACTATCAATTTATTTATAAAATCAAGTCCCTTGGAATAAAACCCATCAAATAGAAAGTTAATTTGGGTCCAATAATTCTATCTAAATCCATTTAAAGCCCAAAGGCAACAAAGTTCCCAAATCAAATCTGGAAAAAAAATTGAATAACCACTAATTGGCAGCAAAAAGTTAAGTATCCTTTAGTGTCATTTAGTGATTATTTAGATTTATTTATTTTTTGCAAACCAGACCAGATAGCCTTATTCTGTAAGCAGGAAAGCTCAACAACTGTAGATATTGTTCATGCTACTAAGTAGGTGGCATTAAATGCATAATCTCTCTCCCCAAGGAGGAATCTCATTTATTCCATTACCTGTGAAAGGTGGTTCAACAATTACACCCAGCTGCCTTTTTTTTTTTTACCAATTGCACAAATTAGTTTCTGCTTTCAGTTGGGGTTCACTAGGGTTGATTGGGGTGAAAGAATTTCCTCTGAAGGTAATGTGTCTTTATTGATGTAAACATCTCAAGGACTGAGTAGTACATATGCTCACAATTACAGCTATTAGTATCATTGCTGGAGCCCAACCAGTGATCTCCTACCACAGCAGAGCTGTAAAAAAAATACTGCAAGACAGAATCCATTGGAAAGCTCAGGTTCCCAACAACTGGGGAGAAGAGATGATGGGTGTCATCCTAACAGCTCAATACTTCCATGGCCAGAGGGACCAAATCTACAACTAGAACGTTTGGTTATGCCTATGGACAAGATCCTAGATGTTCAACTGCACACCTTGTTTACGCACACTCTTAAGTAAATTAGCAGACCTTCCGCTTGGGTCCTTAGATATTTCCCCGGTATGAGCCACCTTCCTGCCTCAAACCGAAAACCGCATTTTAAGCTGGGGGGTGGAGGGGAAGAGTAGCAACTACTCCCAATTCAGGAGTGCGCTTAGGTACAAGCGCTTTCGCAAGAGAAAACGATTCCCTTTCAGCCGAGCTCTAACGCTAGCTTGGCCCCGCAAGACTCTCAAGAGAGAGAGAGAGAGAGATCTCAAGCAAAAAGATCCCAGAGCCCGGACACAGGAATCTAGGCCTCCTCCTTCCACTTTGCCCAGCCGATTCCCTCGATCCACCAACGAAGCGGACGGGCTGCTCCAAACCCATCCAGCTCTTTCCAACGCCGGGCGAATGCGAGCGCGCACACCGCCTCTGCCCTCGTCCTAATGCCAGCGGGAGGGGGGGGGTTTGCTGTGGGACGGACAGCGCAGTCTTGTTACTCACAGAAAACCGATCCAAGTCCGTGGCAGCCATAGCCGGGCACCTCCGGAGGTCAGTGGCCAGGAGTTCCTTCTCAGGCGGCTAGCTTAAAAAAAAAGTCGTCTCACCCCAAACCTGCTCTCCTCTTTCGATTGATGCAACTGAATGAATCCAATATGGCCACTTCCTGGAAACTCCCCCTCGTCGGCTGGGGAGAACGCAGACGCGGCCCGCCCCTTGACGCCCGGGGCTCCCAGCCGTAGGGAAAGTCAAGGAGGGCGCTTTGTTTTTTTGGGAGGGAGACCCCCGTGAGCCCCTCCGGCTGGAGAAGTCTCCGCAGAGAGGCGAGAAAAGCACCGCGTTAATTGCGGCTATCCGGCATTCCATCGAAGGAATGCTGGGAACGATCGCCCTTCGCTTGTCTCGATCCCAGGCGGATTTGGCCAATCTGTTTGGCGGGTCTGTCTGTGCGGATATGTCTGTAAGGGAGCTATAAAAACAACACCGGTATATAAAGACAATGCTCTAGCACCATTCGTTTTAATACAGCATCATCGCTTTGCAACAGCTTTGTAAAGAAGTCTGATGTTCCTTAACTCAGAGTGCCGGCGTCCAGATGGAGAATAATTCATTTTAAAAAGTTGCTTAATTTAAAAGTAAGCTTTATTGGGATATAGCAGAAATGGGCAACAGTTTTGGAGAGAAAAACTTACCATGCAAAGCAGGTGAGGCCTGGAGAAAATAGGGAAAAAAACATCTTGTAAAATCCAAAAAGATCTGAAAGATAACACATCAAAAACAAAGTGGCACTTTCTAAAACTATATACTCTTGAATTTGGGGCTCACGAAGGTAGTGTGGTGACTATATGTGGGACATAAGCTGTGGGTTGTAATGTATAGGACTGCAAACTTGATTCTGTTTAATCACTATAACACAAATCAACAGTTTTGTGCGATCATAGAAATTCTTATTGCAGCTTAAAAATTTAATTCAACCTCCATAACAAGCGTCATGCTGCAGTCCTATACTCATTTATTTAGGAACAAACCCCAGTAAGTGAAGTAGAACGTTCCCAAAAAGACATATATAATATCTTTTATTTATTGCATTTATATTTTTATGTTCCTCAAAAAATTCAAGGTACTGGTAGCTCCTCTTTCCCCTGACATTTTAACTTCATAACAAGTTCATGAGATGGATTAAGATATACCCTCTAGGCCAGTATCATCCAGGGAATGTTGTATCTCAGCAGAGATTTAAAATCTGAGTCATGCCAAGTAGCAACACCTAGCTAAACTTGGCTGAACTTCAAAAATGAATCAAAGCCATACCATGCTAGTATTTGGATGAGAAACCACCTGGAAGGCCAGCATTACAAACTAGACTGAAAGAAGGTGATTGCAAACAGTTCCGTGTTGCTGTCAAGAGAACATTGGGCATATTCACACAACCCCCAGGAGGCAAGTTCAATCTGAAGGAGACTTCATTGTAATTTCCTCCGTCTTAGCCTAGCAACCCAACCATGACACAGTGCTGGTATCCCTAAAGGCACATCTTAAAAACTGCACTGAGAATTATTTTTCATCTGTATCTCGGGCCTTTGGGTTTTATTGTTGCTATTTCTTTGTTGACAGCTCAATTCAAGTAGATAAATAGCCCAATACTTGGAGGGGCAAATGTTCAAGGATGCCAATGAAGCAGAATGGCTCCATTACTGTATATGGTGTTGTGTCTCAGCACCTCCTTTAATTCTAATAGTTTCTAAGGCAGGGCTGTCAAATTCGATTTTATTGAGGGCCGCATCAGGGCTGTGTTTGACCTCGGGAGAGGGTGGAGGAGGGGGGCTGGGGTAGGTGTGGCAAAGGTGGGCGTGCCCAGTCAATATCACTCATGTTGTGGCCATGTGCTAAGGCAGGACTTCATTAAGACCCTCCCCCACTCTCATTATAATCTCCTTCCTTCCTTCCCTCTTCATTCTTTCTTCTTCCTTCCCCTTTCCTTATTTTTCTTTCCTTGCTCTTTTCTCATAATTTCTTCCTTTTCTTTGTCTTTCCTCTTTCCTTTTCTCTTTTCCTCTCACTTCTTGCATGCTCTAATCAAAAGGGGAAGCATTTCTCCCTTTGTTTTGTTTTTAGTTTGTTTTGCTAGTATTCTGCCGGTGAAAAGAGAGCCAAGGGGGGCGCACATGCCTGCCCCGTGCCCTGTTTTCAGCCACAAAAGCCTCCTGCAGCCTTCTGCTAGCGAAAAGAGAGCTCAGGAGGGCCGCTCAGGGGCAGCTCCATTTTCGCTGGCAGAGACACCATGGGGTGGTCCTTTGTTGTTTCTACGGCAGCCTGATGGGCCACATCTAAGCATCCTGTGGGCCGGATCAGACCCACGGGCCTTGAGTTTGACACCCCTGTTCTAGAGTGTTCTTTCAGCGCAGTCCTGGCATAACATTTTGCTTTCATACCATAGAGAAAAAGAAAAAAGGTTGCAAAAGAGGATCACCTGACTCCGGGACACTGCAACTGGCATAAATATGAGTCAGTTGTCAAGTGTCTGAATTTTCATCACAGGACCATGGGGATGCTGCAACAGTCATGTGAAAAATAGTCATAAGAAACTTTTTTCAGTGCCATTGTAACTTTGAGCCATCACTAAATGAACTGTTGTATGTCAAGGACTAGCTGTATATCAGATGTATTATTACAATCAAAGATCAGGATACCATATGTACCGGTATATTTATTTTTTTACTCTGCTACAATGTAAAATGCCAGTTTTATTTCTGTGTCATCGCATTAGGTCTCTTACGTTTTTCCTTCTTGTGGGATGCTTTTTATTTGTTGCACAATAATGTATTCTACAGTTAGAACGACAATGTCACTAAATAAATTTGCTAGTGTTTCCTAAAATATTTATTCCTAATACTTTTCCTTTTTTCACAAGATTAGGAATCAACTTCCCCATTTATAATCAAACAGGAACTATAGTGTATTCAAGACAACAATGGCTTATCCCCTCATAGTAGCATCCAGGATCTAGAGCAGTAATGGCAAACCTTTTCAGCACCGAGTGCCCCTTTTCAGAACCTGTGTGCATGTGAATGCATGCGCCTATGCCAGACTGCCAGAAACTCGAAGACCAGCCGGCCAGTGCGTGCATCCCTGTTTTGGGGGCATTTTTTTTGGCCATTTTCAGGGCATTTTGGGGGCAGTTTTCAGGCTGTCTTCTGGTGCTCCAGTGCCTGCAAAGACCAGCTGGCCAGCACGCAAGTGCGGGCCAGAAACCAGAAAAGCTGGCGATGGTACAGATGCCCACAGAGAGGGCTCTGCTTGCCATCTTTGGCACCCGTGCCATAGGTTTGCCATCACGGATCTAGAGGCTGTTTAGATTGTTTTTGTATATAGGACATAATATTTGTACAATTCATATTTGTGAGTCTATCTTGCACACAGCACTGTCAACCCAACAACTGGAACCAATATATGTGACGTAGGGGAACACAGAGATGCCTCGAACAAACAATGAGTAGTGCTCATCCCATTTTTTTGCACATTTCTGTTCTCCCAAACATCAAACCCATTTTTCCTCTGTCAAAAGAATGAGGCAGAGCATAGGTTTCACCAAATTCTAGCCCCTTTAGCAAATCCTGACATTTAGCTATAGATGAAAATAATAAAAAATAGGGAGGTTTCTGGTATGTTAGCACCAAAATCAGCATGTTTAAAATCTAATTTGCAACCTTCTTGGGTTAACATTATATTTGGAAAACAGAAAGCAAAATGAAGAGAATTAAAGGTCTGTCTGTGAATATAACGTGGGATGTGTTAATCAAAAATAACTCTTGAAATCTATGGAAAAAAGGAAATATGCTGCAATTTATCAGAATATATCTGATAAAAGGAAAAACCCAACTATTGTTCTGTTTGTCTCAAAATATCTTATTTCCTCATCTATTTACATAACTATTTCTCCCCTATAAGCCATTGGCTACCACTCACAACAACACACAACACACACTTCAAAAAAAACCCCCACCTGTCCATTAGCCCTAAGCAAAGAAAGATGTGATATAAGCCTGTAAACAAAGAACTGGGTATTGACTGTTTGACTAGCTGACACTGGCTGACTTGTGGTTGTTTTTTTCTGGTCATATTCAAGTTTTTATTCTATGCATATAATGATAGTCCTTGTTTAGTGACCACAATTGAGACTGGCAACTCTGTTTTTAAGCAAAGCATTCATTAAGTAAAACACAACTGTGCTTATGATATTACTTCAGCTTTCCTTTGCTTTACAGACCTGCAAAAGTAAAAAATGCGGGTTAGACATAACCCTCACATTTTCATCACCATCATAACTGTGAATGATTGCTAAACAAAGCCGTCTCTAAACAAGGACTACTTGTATACTGTCTGGTAATTTTTATTTCTGTTTTAGAATCTACATTTCAATGTAGTCTTGTCCTGAATGTATATATGCAATCCCAGGATTATACAAAAACATGTGAGAAATTGACTGTGTAATATAATTTTTATACATGAGCAGCACAAATATATTCATGTCACATGTTGATCAGTAGCTGAAATAATTTTCTTCTTCCGGTTTCAGTGAATTGTTTAATGAACTATTCCTTTACTTCAGAGGTGGGTTTCAGCAGGCTCTGACCAGTTCTGGAGAACAGATAGCGGAAATTTTGAGTAGTTTGGAGAACCGATAGTAAAAATTCTGACTAGCCTTGCCCTCATCTATTTTCTGCCTCCCGAGTCCCAGCTGATCGGGAGGAAATGGGGATTTTGCAATAACCTTCCCCTGGAGTGGGGTGGGAATGGAGAGTTTACAGTATCCTTCTCCTGCCATGCCCACCAAGCCACGCCCACCAATCCATGCCACGCCCACCAAGCCATACCCACAGAACCAGTAGTTAAAAAAACTGAAACCCACAACTGCTTTACTTAGATAGATTGTGCTAGCTAAATTAGTCTCCAACATCTGGTAAGATGACAATGCATAAGGCTGCAAGTACGTAAGCGCCATCTGATAATTTTAAAATTAATTCTGTAAATAATGGATAAGAGCTTTTGGTAATTGGAGCACATGGGCATCAGTATCTATGTAAAAAGTTGGACTCCTGATAAGATCTCAGGTGAGGTTACAACCTAAAACAAGCAGGCCACAGGGCAGTGTCAAAAATATAAATTCCGAACATTCTTGGTTTGTGGCTGTTCAATTTAGCTATAGGTCAACTTTCTATGACATATCATAATGTTCTTTTATACAAGATTATTAAATGCCTATCCTATATCTGC
Organism: Ahaetulla prasina; assembly: GCF_028640845.1. Classification (NCBI taxonomy): domain Eukaryota; kingdom Metazoa; phylum Chordata; class Lepidosauria; order Squamata; family Colubridae; genus Ahaetulla; species Ahaetulla prasina. The sequence continues at coordinate 99,373,735 of NC_080540.1, forward strand.
TCTCCATGCTTAAAATTACTTGCATATAAGGGACACAGGATCCTGATACTTTTGCAGCTAACCTCACACACACCTCTCTTCTATTTAAACCATACCCTTAATTCCACAATTGTTATCCATGTTTAAGCAAATGTGAACAGAACCCCCTCCTTGAAGGTTTAGCTATCCAACAAGGTCCATGTTCTGAGAAACCAATGAGTGCGTGCATGATCTTTGTACCCCATGTAGATGCTAAATAATCTGGACAAGAGCAACAAATTTATCCAAAGATATACCCATCCCTTTAAGTTAGATGCACTTCTATATCATTATATGCTTATTGTGGCTATGCTAGAATCAGTGAGGCATCTTATGATCCAGCTATCCTGAATTTAAATAATTGTAGATTCTGTTACAATTAACTGCATCTCCCTTGTTCTGAAAGAAACTATTTTCCTCTCCATAATTACCTTGCAAATAGCTTGCGATCTAGACAACTCACTTTATAAAGTAGAGAAGTTCAGCACTATATTCTGAGTCACCTGCGTGGGTATATGCAGTAGAAAGAAAAATTCCCTGGAATAGAGGTATACATTTCTGTAATGCATCATTTGGACACTTAGACATCTTTCATAACAATACACATATTATATTTCTTTATCTGTGATTGACCAGTGGATTTAAATAAATTAAAATAAGAGCTGGGTTTTGTACAAGTAAGTCATTTACAGCCCTGCTTTTTACCTCCATATTTAGAGATTTTCCTTAGACTCCTAGAGTCTCAGGAAAAAAAGGCCATTCTTATTAGTGTTAAATTACTTGTGCCACTTTCATTTAACTTCCTGCATACAAAAGGAAATACTTTTAGTGGTTATTTGATTTTTAACTAATCTAGTATAACCTGCAATTTAAACTTCCTTCTTTTAAAAAATAATTTTATTGAAGATTTTAATGACAATAGTAAAAGCAAATATAAACTAAACTCAAAAAAGAGAGATTAAAAAAAAAAGTGAAGGAAAGAAAAAGAGAAAGGAGAAAGCAAGATCAATGATTTTATCTGATGACTTCAAACAATCTTGATCTTTAATTCATTTGTTGTTGCAGGATTTGGTGTCTTCTCAAGTTTTCTTCTTTTTTCCATCTCAAAATCTTCTTTTGCAAATCCAATAAAAATTCATTGCTCTGGTTGTTTCCATGGTTTATCATTTGTATTTCCACTTTAATTTTCAATCCTTCAACCAGAAATTTAAACCTCCTTATCATCATTATCACCTACTATTCTTCTAGAGAATACTTATAGTGTGTGTGTGTGTGTGTGTGTGTGTATCAAATTCCATGTCTCGCAACAAAATTAGCACCATCCTGTACTGCCATTTTTACCCAGCCATGGAAATCAAAACTGCATATACATAATTAAGAAAATAAATGTCATATAATTCTGTCTTATTATTTCTGAAAGCAGCTGAAAAAATACTACATGGCTCCATAATTTTCCCCTCTATATATTAAAAGGCTGAACTGTAGACACTTGGAATTCCATATTCCTTTCCCTACAGAACAAAAAAAAAAAAAAAGAAGATTGAAATATTGCCTTATGATTTCTCCATCTGAATTCTGAAGAATATCATCTCACAATATTGATCAGGTCAAGTCCATCTCAAGTATAACTCCACTTTAAATAAAATACTTAGCTTAAGACAAAATATTATTCTTCAACAATAACACAATTCAGTGATATCTTTGCCTTCTTGAAAAACAGTGTGTGATATTGTCCACTATTTTACATGGCACAATACACTGTAGAATTGGCTCTTGATTCATGTGAATCTTTACTTAAATGGTGCTTTTATTTGTGAATGTTGTCTCTTCCTCAAGCTATCTGATTTTTATTTATTTATTTTGGTCTATTCAAATTTTGCCATTCTCCCCCCTAAACAATGGAAGAATTGTTTGCTTTCATATAGCATATCCTTTGTTCCAAAGGAAAAAATGATAATTTGATAGCTCCAACTGTTATGACTCCATTGCCCATAGAATTTGTTGTTGTTGTTATTGTTGTTGTTGCCCATAAAATTTGTGAATTTGTGTCCAACCTATCAGGATCCCATGGACGACGTTCCTCCAGGGTTTCCTGTCCTCTATCATCCTCTGGAGTGGATATTTAATCTCACGCCTACTGCTTCAGTGACTCTATCCAGCCACTTCGTTCTCTGTCATCCCCTCCTTCTTTTGCCCTCAATTTTTCCGAGCATTAGGCTCTTCTCCAGTGAGTCCTTCCTTCTCATTAAGTGGCCCCTAGAATAGAAGAACAAATTCCAGGAGCAGATCAGTTCTGTTTCTGAAGAGTTAAAAATGCCACAACAGCACCCTCATAGATGAAAAATAAGGATCAGCTTTTCCACCATTTGTGGAAAAAAAATTCAATTTTCTGTTCAGTAACATTCAAGCTGCAAGGAAAAACTCATATTAAGCCTTTGCTATTCCCTTTTCCAATAGTATTGCAACACAATGCTACACTTTTCTTACAACATAGGGGAAAAATACTTTAAATACTTGCAGTAAAGTTTAGTTATGAAAGAACATCAGGCTAGAAATATTCTCATACTGACCTTGAACTTTTAGGTTAAACTAAAAGACTATGTTTTTGACATAATCATTTAACCTTTGTGACCTTTACAAAGAGCAAGCATAAACTGAAACACACACACACACACACACACACACACACACAGTTCTAATTCAGCCCTACCTGTATTTTACTTACCCTTCCTCCAATGTTGAAACAGCAAACACTTTGAAACAGAGATTCCTATGTTTGCTTTTCCAAAAATTATCTTTTATCTGCATTAGTAATAATAAATATCTTGAATGCTTTTGTATTTAAAAACCCAATGGGAATTTATTTCTGATTAAGGCTACATCATAGAATAGAATAGAATAGAATAGAATAGAATAGAATAGAATAGAATAGAATAGAATAGAATAGAATAGAATAGAATAGAATAGAATTTATTGGCCAAGTGTGATTGGACACACAAGGAATTTGTTTTGGTGCATATGCTCTCAGTGTACATAAAAGAAAAAGAAAAAAAAATACCTTCATCAAAGGTAGCTTTGCATTGTAAGCTTGGCTTTGCTTCTTCCCAGAGTTCACGATAAAGGCCTGTGGAATAAATTTGATCTCATTATTTAGTGTATTTTGACACATTATAGTATGTGGATTTTGAAAAGTATGCTCTTACATGTTGCACATATCTAGATCTCTGCATCCAACTGCTTCCAACAGTGGAAGACTGGAGCAACGTTACAATGCCAACATGTAATTTAGCATTAAAAATCTACAATAGAGAATGACACTTAAATTTCCCACTCCTTATTTTATTTAATCTTTGCTCTCAAAGAGATAACTTTTATATTTATCATAAGCAGCTCAACATATCACACACACACACACACACACACACACACACGGGAGGGGAGGAAACAGGGAGGGAGGGGGACTTACTGTATGTAATCTATTGAATTCCTTTTTGTCACAATGCCAACCATCAGCAAATATTACAGTCTTGTCTGGAAGGGAAAACAAAAGTCCATCAAATGCCTGAGAGGCCCATGGAGAAAAGGAATACATTCAGACACACCCTTATGGGATACTCCCTTAAGAGCCCTGCAGTTGTTTTAATTAATCACGTTGCTTCTGTGTATTTTATTAACTAGTTTGAAAGACAATTTATTGTATTTCTATATATTTATTTAACTGAACAGGAAGATTGGCCGGTAATGTAAGTCTTAATGTTTAGATAAAGTGCGCCCTCTGGGCACAAATCTTCCTATCTAGATGTCATTACAAAAAAGGTTGTCTCCACAAAATTCCCACGCACATCACAAGTATCCTAGGCAAAGGGTGGGGTAAATGCATCAATAATGTGAAAGGCAGGGCTACAAAATTTCACAATAAGCCTGTAAACTTGAAAAGGCAACATGAGATTACATTGTATTAAGAGTGCATTAGCATGGAAAGCTCATAATTTGTTGCAAATTAGTTTGATCAAAAATTACTTTTTTTCTCTCTCTCTTGACTTTCTCTCTCATTTGAACTCTGAATTGTAAGAGGGAATGTGATGTTGCACGCAGCCTATAATCCAGTCACACCGTAAAATAAACATCCACTGACATAAAGGAGTTTAAACTGAATTTTGCAACATTGGAGGCATTTCCGTCACTCAAAGGCTGTTCTTAAAAGAGTGTCTCCCCCCCCCTCCCCAACAGAGACCCAAGTGGTGTGTGTATCTACATAGGACAGTGGAAATGTATGGGTAAATGTGTTTCGCGCTAGACAAATATGTCATGCAGGTAAGTTTCTGGGAGTTGGCCTTTGAGTAACACACTCAGGGCTGCATTCCAAATAAAATGGGCAGAGTCATAACAACATTTAAATGTATTTAATCACTATTTAATATTAATAAAACAATTCATATTAAGAACTGCAGATTGCCAGCAGAGGCAAGTTGTTCTGCCTTGGCAAAAGAGCTGAGGTAGACCAAGCCACTTCAATCAGCCAGTCTGTTTGCAAAGCGATTTCAAACTGACTGGGTTAACTTTAGAGTGCAGCTGCCAGTGCCCATGGTTGCAGCCAGTTTAGACTGGAACTGAGCCCCCACCCTTCCATTAATGTGCTTAACCTCACTGAAGGTTGATCAGGGTTATGGAAAAAGACTTCTGTCTTTTTCTCTACTTGCAGTAACAGAGTTAAGATCGTCTTAGAACCTTTTGGGATGTCCTAAGAAGGTTGGTAACTGCACTTCTTATAATGGTATTTTATAAGTATGAGCTCTACTACCTGTCCTATTACTAGTACAATTTATTTATTTATTTATTTATTTTATTCAATTTTTATACCGCCCTTCTCCTGAAGGACTCAGGGCGGTGTACAGCCAATTAAAAATCCACAATATATACTTTAAAACAAGACTAAAACAAAACATAATACAAGATGGCCAAAATTTAAAACAGTTTAAAACCCTAAAATATAAATAACCCCAGTTAAAATTTAGTAATATTGGCAGTTGCCTTAGAGAATAATTGAACCAAGCAATTCCTATGAAGCCTAGAAATTAACAGCAGCAGCAGTTATTTTTTTTAATTTAACATACAGTTATAACTAAGTTCAGTACAGGATAAAAGATAAAACCATGAAAAGTAGGCCCTATTTTTCCAGAGTTATAGACCATCGCTGTTGCAGAAACTTGTCCCAAGAGTCCAGAAAATGAAAGAGAATATTTGTAGCTCAGGATTGAAATGAAGGATTACTGGAGCTCTCTGAGCATAGTTTTCTTGCAGATGTTTCATTGCCCAATCATTGACTAGTACTGACAATGTTACCTAATTTGGATAGTGAAACATCTGCAAGAAAATAACCAAGTTCAGAGAACACCAAGGAACACCCCTCAGTCTAGAAACTATAGTAGGGATCCAAGTTCATCAACTTGCTTCTTGTTAGGTAGGAGGTTTGTGACTAGTCACATTGTCCCAAAGGTGCTTTTTATCAAGAGGCAACTGGATTTTCTGGTTTGTCTTTGAAGATGTTTCACTTCTCATTCAGCTCTAAAGAAGTTTTTTAGATGAGAAGTGAAATGTCTTCAAAGCAAAACAAGGAAGTCCAGTTGCTTCTTGAAAAGCACCTTTGGGACAACCATGACCTGGATGACTGAGAATGTCCATAGACAACTAGTCATGTTCACTGTGGCAGCAATTTTGTGCTCATAAAATCCTCCAAAAATTCAAAATGTGCCCTCCAGCCTCAAAGGGTGCAGATTCCTGGTATGGGTGTTTTTCCAAATAAACAGGGCAGGCTAAGGCAATCAACACTCCTTAAAACTGCAGCTTAAGCAGATATATCTTAAGGACACCTTAAGGACAAAAGGACCTTCATTTTCTAAGCTTCAGGAATTGTTCTGAAAGCTGTGGTTTTGCCATAATAACTGGGAGCAAAAATAATTAATTACTAAGGAAATCCTGACAGAAATAAATCAAGCCAACACTTTACCAGCCAAGCCGGTTTTGTCATAAATATTCTGTGCTGTCTTGCCTTTAGAAGTTAAAGGCATTTGTTCATACTGTGGTCATTTTTCCCCCCTACTGAAGCTAGTAAAATTTGGCTCCATAAACACATCAGAAACAAAGGGAGAGGCCTCAATTTTATTGGGCATGTTTTTAAGTGTAACTTTGCTCATTTGGTATTTGCTTTTTGAGTACCAGTTTTTCAAAATCTGGATTACATTTTAATTTGTTTCTCCTCATCCATTACCATCTTCAGATGGTGATCTTTAGTACCTTCTATAGGAAGAAGAAACAGAAAAAAATCAGTGCAACTCTCTTAGAACAGCCATTGTGAGTTCTGAATTTATTTTGAGGATTTGCTAGTTCATACCTGTTTCAAACATGTTAAATTCCAAGTGGTTAGTATATTTATTCATTAGATCTTTAAATCCCATCTTTATTGCTGTACAAGTAACTCAAGCTGGTGAATATACCTAATATTCCTTTTTCTTCCTATTTTCCCCACAACCACCACCCTGTGAGGTGAGTTAGGTTAAGAAAGAATGAAGTCACTCATGCCTAAGGTGGCACCAGAACTCACAGTCTTCTAGTTTCTAGATCAGCACTTTAATCACTAGCCAAACTATAATTCATCAGAATGTGCAAATCTGGGATTTAATGTAAATTGGTTTGAAAATGGATTAATAACACTTATACTTTTTTTTTTAAAAAAAGGTTGTGCTTATCTTTAAAGGCATTGGTCATTTGAGACTTGCTTATTGATGGGAACATTCATACCCATATGATCCTTGACTCTTCCTCACACCCTTACAATGGCACAAGGCGATATAATTGGCTTCTGAATCTGCATAATCTTGTTTCACAGCCTTACACTTTTTCTTTAGAGATTTGTCAGTGGGCACAGTTGGCATTTTAAGACCATGTGACAGATGCAGTCACCAAAAGGCTGTCACGGGAGTTGTTTTTTTTTTCCCCTATTCCCAAAATGGCTGCCTAGATGTGCCAAAGCTCTTCCAGGTATTTTCTGCCATGCTAGATTTTGATGGCCCCCAAATATGTCTGGTACTTTGCTTTGGAACATATTAGCTTTCTTTGTAACTATTTCTTAAAGACAGCAGTCACAATATTCTCAATATTCTTCAAAAAGAAAATTCAAAAAGATTTTCCCCGAGAATACAATACACTCTAGAAACTATACTATATTATAATTAAAGGTAAAGGTTCCCCTCACCCATATGTGCTAGTTGTTCCCGACTCTAGAGGGCGGTGCTCATCTCCGTTTCAAAGCCAAAGAGCCAGCACTGTCCGAAGACATCTACATGGCCATGTGGCTGGCGTGTTGTTGTTAGTTGCGAAGTCGTGTCCGACCCATCGCGAACCTATGGACAAGATTCTCCAGGCCTTCCTGTCCTCTACCATCCTCTGGAATCCATTTAAGCTCACACCGACTGCTTCAGTGACTCCATCCAGCCATCTCATTCTCTGTCGTCCTCTTCTTCTTTTGCCCTCAATCTTTCCCAGCATTAGTGATTCCTTCCTTCTCATTAGGTAGCCAAAGTATTTCAGTTTCATCTTCAGGATCTGGCCTTCTAAAGAGTGGCTGGCACGACTAAATGCCAAAGGCACACGGAACGCTATTACCTTCCCACCAAAGGTGGTCCCTATATTTCTACTTGCATTTTTATATGCAGTTATGCTTTCTAACTGCTAGGTTGGCAGAAGCTGGGACAAGTACGGGTCTGGATGGGGAGGAACAGACTTCAGCTCAATCCCTCGAAGACCGAGTGGCTGTGGATGCCGGCTTCCCGGTACAGCCAGCTTACTCCATTGCTGACTGTTGGGGGCGAGTCGTTGACCCCCACAGAGAGGGTACACAACTTAGGCGTCCTCCTGGATTCACGGCTGTCTCTTGAAGATCATTTGACGGCTGTCACCAGGGGGGCTTTCTATCAGGTCCGCCTGATCCACCAGTTGCGTCCCTTATTTATTTATTTATTTATTTATTTATTTATTTATTTATTTATTTATTTATTTATTTATTTATTTATTTATTTATTTATTTATTTATTTAACTTTTATACCGCCCTTCTCCCGAAGGACTCAGGGCGGTGTACAGCCAAGATAAAAGCAATAAGTATACAAAGTTAAAAATCAATTTAAAATACCTATTCAATAGTGGCCGAATTAAAACCGTCAAATTGACCAACCTAAAATACCCCATATAAAATTACAGAAAATTTAAAAATTTAAAATTTAAAATTTAGAAATTTTAAAAATCTAAAAAATCAGTCCAGTCCCGCTTGAATGAATAAATGAGTTTTTAATTCCCGACGAAAGGTCCGAAGGTCAGATATTTGGCGCAAACCGGGGGGAAGGTCGTTCCAGAGAGTAGGTGCTCCAACAGAGAAGGCCCTTCCCCTGGGGGCCGCCAGCCGGCATTGCTTGGTGGACGGCACCCTGAGAAGACCCTCTCTGTGAGAGCGTACGGGTCGATGGGAGGCATAAGGTAACAGCAGATGGGAGTAAGTACCCGGGCCCTAAGCCATGGAGCGCTTTAAAGGTGGTAACCAGAACCTTGAAGCGCACCCGAAAGACCACAGGTAGCCAGTGCAGACTGCGCAGGAGTGGTATTACCCGGGAGCAACGTGGTGCTCCCTCAATCACCCGCGCAGCTGCATTCTGGACTAGCTGAAGTCTCCAGGTGCACCTCAGGGGTAGCCCCATGTAGAGAGCATTGCAATAATCCAGGCGAGAAGTGACGAGAGCATGAGTGACCGTGCATAAGGCATCCCGGTCCAGAAAGGGGCGCAACTGGCGAACCAGGCGGACCTGGTAAAAAGCTCTCCTGGAGACGGCCGCCACATGGTCTTCAAACGACAGCTGTCCATCCAGGAGAACGCCCAAGTTGCGCACCCTTTCCGTCGGGGCCAATGACTCACCCCCAACAGTCAGCTGCGGTTGTACCGAGATGCCGGCATCCACAGCCACTCCGTCTTGGATGGATTGAGTCTGAGTCTGTTTCTCCCCATCCAGACCCGTACGGCCTCCAGACAACGGGACAGCACTTTGACAGCTTCGCTGGGGTGGCCTGGGGTGGAGAAGTACAGCTGAGTACAGATGATAGCTCACCCCAAAGCCACTGGACCGGGTTTCTCTGCGTACAGTCACTCATAATCTCGCTTGGACTACTGCAATGCTCTCTACATGGGGCTCCCCTTGAAGAGCACCTGGAAGCTCCAACTGGTCCAGAAAGCAGCCGTGCGGGTGATAGAGGGAGCACCTCGTGGCTCCCATATAACACCGCTCCTGCGCGGGCTGCACTGGCCTCCCATCGACCTGTGCGCTCCCACAGGGAGGGCCTCCTTGGGGTGCCATCGGTGAAACAATGTCGACTGGCGACCCCCAGGGGTAGGGCCTTCTCTGTGGGGGTGTTGTGTCTCGCCCAATCTCACCACAGCCGGGGTCTGCTTATCTGCTTCCGAACGCTGAAGAATGTCCTAGCATGCCTCCCGGCCCCAGCCCTGGCTCCATGCCCAGACAGGCTGAGGAGGGGGCATCTCCCGGCCCCAGCTCTGGCTCCATGCCCAGACAGGCTGAAGAAGAGCAAGTATCTCCAGCCCCCAGCTCTGGCTCCATGCCCAGGCAAACGGAGCAACTAGACCCCTCCCTCTCCTCCACAGCATGTGAGCCTGAGGAAGGTCAATTACCAACAGCTGCCGATTGGAGTGACCCTCGCTTCAGAAGAATTGATAGGCGGCGGCGTCAGAAGGAAGGGAGGAGCAGGCCTGGATAAGTGCTGAGTCATGGAGCCACACCCCATGGCCTATATAAAGGATCTGCTTTCTGGCAGTCTCTGAGTCAGGCAAAGTCTAAACATATCTCGCTGAAGTCACTTTCTGGTCTCCTGCCTGCCTTGAGGACTTTGCTAGGACTTTGGCAGAGCTGCAGAGGCACACCTGATTCGGATTTCCCTGACCCGGCCATCAGCGGAGGTGTGGGACACGACAGGGGGCTCCTGCCCTCTGGAACGAGCTGCCTTCGGGGCTTTGCCAACTCCCCGACCTTTGGACCTTCCGCCGTGAGTTGAAGACTCTTTTATTCCATCGAGCTGGGCTAGCCTGATTAAGCAATTTTAAATGGGGTTTTAGTTTTTTGTATTAGTTAGTTTTTTAAATATTTTGACCATTATTTATATAAATTTTAGTCTGTTTTTAATGTGTATTTATTGTATCTTTTAAATTGGCTGTTAACCGCCCTGAGTCCTTCGGGAGAAGGGCGGTATACAACTTTCCATTATGATGGTCCAGAAAGCAAAGACTCAATAAGAGAAGGTGAGATTATAATTTTATTTGATGTCACAGCACAGTTTAAATCCATAAACTCATAACTAGTGAAAGAATCCATAGCAGCAGTACTACACAACACATCTTACCTTACCAAATACACTATGACCAAAATACCTAGAATCATGAATCTCTTCATCTTCTGCTTTAAGTTTGATGGTCAAAAATACCAATAAATCAAAGGAATACCCATGCGATCACTGCTCGCAGGACTCATAGCAGAGACTCTAATGCAGCATCTAGAAATGTAGCACTGCCATACATAAGTGTTTTTTCTCCAGCAGGACTGGTCTATCAGGGCAACCTGGTCTACCCAATTATGAGACGGAGCAAACTGCTTCTGTTGATGGTCAAAATACCAATAAATCAAAGGAATACCCATGCGATCACTGCTCGCAGGACTCATAGCAGAGACTCTAATGCAGCATCTAGAAATGTAGCACTGCCATACATAAGTGTTTTTCTCCAGCAGGACTGGTCTATCAGGGCAACCTGGTCTACCCAATTATGAGACGGAGCAAACTGCTTCTGTTGATGGTCAAATATATCATAGCAGTGCCATACATGCAACCAAAAATATGGATACAGTATGTGGATCAGAGGTGGGTGTCAGCAGGTTCTGACCAGTCCTCGAGAACCGTAGTGGAAATTTTGAGTAGATTGAAGAACCAGTAGTTAAAAAGCTACTGGTTCAGGTGAACCAGTAGTTAAAAAGCTACTGGTTCAGGTGAACCAGTAGTTAAAAAGCTACTGGTTCAGGTGAACCAGTAGTTAAAAAGCTACTGGTTCAGGTGAACCAGTAGTTAAAAAGCTACCGGTTCAGGCAAACTTGTAGTTAGCTACTGGTTCAGGTGAACCAGTAGTTAAAAAAAGCTACTGGTTCAGGCAAACTTGTAGTTAGCTACTGGTTCCTCCAAACCGGTATTTCCAATAATCAGCTATGCAGCAGGGTTTAGCTTTGCTAGAAAGCAGGAAATTCTGCGCTGCACAGCTGATTCCCCTCCCCCCATTCCACTTACCTTCCCAAGTTTCCTTTTGGTATGTACTGTGCATGCGCTGATAGCAAACTGGTTCGCATTTCATCACTGGAGTGTACCGTAATTATCATGGACAGATCACTATATATACAAAAAGCCAAAGAATTACTGGAAGTCAAAGAAACCTACATCCCAGTAACACAACCTAATACAGAAAGCAGGAAATTCTGCGCTGCACAGCTGATTCCCCTCCCCCCATTCCACTTACCTTCCCAAGTTTCCTTTTGGTATGTACTGTGCATGCGCTGATAGCAAACTGGTTCGCATTTCATCACTGGAGTGTACCGTAATTATCATGGACAGATCACTATATATACAAAAAGCCAAAGAATTACTGGAAGTCAAAGAAACCTACATCCCAGTAACACAACCTAATACAGAAAGCAGGAAATTCTGCTGCACAGCTGATTCCCTCCCATTCCACTTACCTTCCCAAGTTTCCTTTTGGTATGTACTGTGCATGCGCTGATAGCAAACTGGTTCGCATTTCATCACTGGAGTGTACCGTAATTATCATGGACAGATCACTATATATACAAAAAGCCAAAGAATTACTGGAAGTCAAAGAAACCTACATCCCAGTAACACAACCTAATACAGAAAGCAGGAAATTCTGCTGCACAGCTGATTCCCCTCCCCCCATTCCACTTACCTTCCCAAGTTTCCTTTTGGTATGTACTGTGCATGCGCTGATAGCAAACTGGTTCGCATTTCATCACTGGAGTGTACCGTAATTATCATGGACAGATCACTATATATACAAAAAGCCAAAGAATTACTGGAAGTCAAAGAAACCTACATCCCAGTAACACAACCTAATACAGAAAGCAGGAAATTCTGCTGCACAGCTGATTCCCCTCCCCCCATTCCACTTTCCTTCCCAAGTTTCCTTTTGGTATGTACTGTGCATGCGCTGATAGCAAACTGGTTCGCATTTCATCACTGGAGTGTACCGTAATTATCATGGACAGATCACTATATATACAAAAAGCCAAAGAATTACTGGAAGTCAAAGAAACCTACATCCCAGTAACACAACCTAATACAGAAAGCAGACAACCTGATCAAGCCTTTTAACAATCTAACTAAGAAAAGTCAAATCAGAAAAGAAGAGAGTAGATAAAAAGCAGTGGTCCAATCCTCCTATGCTTCTATGGATGCCCTAAAATACAAAAGTCCAATATATCTCTTTTTCCAGTTATATTATTACCAGGGACCCCAACGTACAACATAGCTAAAGAAATTGCAAAAAAGCTTGGACATCTCATAGAGGGGAGCAAATATTCTAACAACTTTCCATTATGATGGTCCAGAAAGCAAAGACTCAATAAGAGAAGGTGAGATTATAATTTTATTTGATGTCACAGCACAGTTTAAATCCATAAACTCATAACTAGTGAAAGAATCCATAGCAGCAGTACTACACAACACATCTTACCTTACCAAATACACTATGACCAAAATACCTAGAATCATGAATCTCTTCATCTTCTGCTTTAAGTTTGATGGTCAAAAATACCAATAAATCAAAGGAATACCCATGCGATCACTGCTCGCAGGACTCATAGCAGAGACTCTAATGCAGCATCTAGAAATGTAGCACTGCCATACATAAGTGTTTTTTCTCCAGCAGGACTGGTCTATCAGGGCAACCTGGTCTACCCAATTATGAGACGGAGCAAACTGCTTCTGTTGATGGTCAAAATACCAATAAATCAATAAATCAATAAATCAATAAATCAATAAATCAATAAATCAATAAATCAATAAATCAATAAATCAATAAATCAATAAATCAATAAATCAAAGGAATACCCATGCGATCACTGCTCGCAGGACTCATAGCAGAGACTCTAATGCAGCATCTAGAAATGTAGCACTGCCATACATAAGTGTTTTTCTCCAGCAGGACTGGTCTATCAGGGCAACCTGGTCTACCCAATTATGAGACGGAGCAAACTGCTTCTGTTGATGGTCAAAATACCAATAAATCAATAAATCAAAGGAATACCCATGCGATCACTGCTCGCAGGACTCATAGCAGAGACTCTAATGCAGCATCTAGAAATGTAGCACTGCCATACATAAGTGTTTTTCTCCAGCAGGACTGGTCTATCAGGGCAACCTGGTCTACCCAATTATGAGACGGAGCAAACTGCTTCTGTTGATGGTCAAAATACCAATAAATCAATAAATAAGTAAGTAACAGGAGCTCACCCCATTACGTGGCACTAGGATTCGAACCGCTGAACTGTTGACCTTTCGATCAACAAGTTCAGCATCTTAGCCACTGAGCCACTGCACCCCTACTGTATATAATACTGTAATTACATGATTCTAATTAGTTAGAATTATTTGCATCCTTAGACACACCATTTGAAATCACTGGACTTGCAACAGAAACCCAAGAAAACATAACACAGAAAATCATACCACAGACCAGAAGAATAAAGAACCACAACCAACTCAAAAACTTATAGAAAGATCAAACCATTATTACCCTCCCAGCAGATAAAGAATGTACCAGAGATGAAATGCTACTGGTTTGTTCCGGTTCAGGCAAACTTGTAGTTAGCTACTGGTTCCTCCAAACCGGTATTTCCAATAATCAGCTATGCAGCAGGGTTTAGCTTTGCTAGAAAGCAGGAAATTCTGCTGCACAGCTGATTCCCTCCCATTCCACTTACCTTCCCAAGTTTCCTTTTGGTATGTACTGTGCATGCGCTGATAGCAAACTGGTTCGCATTTCATCACTGGAGTGTACCGTAATTATCATGGACAGATCACTATATATACAAAAAGCCAAAGAATTACTGGAAGTCAAAGAAACCTACATCCCAGTAACACAACCTAATACAGAAAGCAGACAACCTGATCAAGCCTTTTAACAATCTAACTAAGAAAGGTCAAATCAGAAAAGAAGAGAGTAGATAAAAGCAGTGGTCCAATCCTCCTATGCTTCTATGGATGCCCTAAAATACAAAAGTCCAATATATCTCTTTTCCAGTTATATTATTACCAGGGACCCCAACGCACAACATAGCTAAAGAAATTGCAAAAAGCTTGGACATCTCATAGAGGGAGCAAATATTCTAACAACTTTCCATTATGATGGTCCAGAAAGCAAAGACTCAATAAGAGAAGGTGAGATTATAATTTTATTTGATGTCACAGCACAGTTTAAATCCATAAACTCATAACTAGTGAAAGAATCCATAGCAGCAGTACTACACAACACATCTTACCTTACCAAATACACTATGACCAAAATACCTAGAATCATGAATCTCTTCATCTTCTGCTTTAAGTTTGATGGTCAAATATATCATAGCAGTGCCATACATGCAACCAAAAATATGGATACAGTATGTGGATCAGAGGTGGGTGTCAGCAGGTTCTGACCAGTCCTCGAGAACCGTAGTGGAAATTTTGAGTAGATTGAAGAACCAGTAGTTAAAAAGCTACTGGTTCAGGTGAACCAGTAGTTAAAAAGCTACTGGTTCAGGTGAACCAGTAGTTAAAAAGCTACTGGTTCAGGTGAACCAGTAGTTAAAAAGCTACTGGTTCAGGTGAACCAGTAGTTAAAAAGCTACTGGTTCAGGTGAACCAGTAGTTAAAAAGCTACTGGTTCAGGTGAACCAGTAGTTAAAAAAAGCTACTGGTTCCTCCAAACCGGTATTTCCAATAATCAGCTATGCAGCAGGGTTTAGCTTTGCTAGAAAGCAGGAAATTCTGCGCTGCACAGCTGATTCCCCTCCCCCCATTCCACTTACCTTCCCAAGTTTCCTTTTGGTATGTACTGTGCATGCGCTGATAGCAAACTGGTTCGCATTTCATCACTGGAGTGTACCGTAATTATCATGGACAGATCACTATATATACAAAAAGCCAAAGAATTACTGGAAGTCAAAGAAACCTACATCCCAGTAACACAACCTAATACAGAAAGCAGACAACCTGATCAAGCCTTTTAACAATCTAACTAAGAAAGGTCAAATCAGAAAAGAAGAAGAGAGTAGATAAAAAGCAGTGGTCCAATCCTCCTATGCTTCTATGGATGCCCTAAAATACAAAAGTCCAATATATCTCTTTTTCCAGTTATATTATTACCAGGGACCCCAACGTACAACATAGCTAAAGAAATTGCAAAAAAGCTTGGACATCTCATAGAGGGGAGCAAATATTCTAACAACTTTCCATTATGATGGTCCAGAAAGCAAAGACTCAATAAGAGAAGGTGAGATTATAATTTTATTTGATGTCACAGCACAGTTTAAATCCATAAACTCATAACTAGTGAAAGAATCCATAGCAGCAGTACTACACAACACATCTTACCTTACCAAATACACTATGACCAAAATACCTAGAATCATGAATCTCTTCATCTTCTGCTTTAAGTTTGATGGTCAAAAATACCAATAAATCAAAGGAATACCCATGCGATCACTGCTCGCAGGACTCATAGCAGAGACTCTAATGCAGCATCTAGAAATGTAGCACTGCCATACATAAGTGTTTTTTCTCCAGCAGGACTGGTCTATCAGGGCAACCTGGTCTACCCAATTATGAGACGGAGCAAACTGCTTCTGTTGATGGTCAAATATATCATAGCAGTGCCATACATGCAACCAAAAATATGGATACAGTATGTGGATCAGAGGTGGGTGTCAGCAGGTTCTGACCAGTCCTCGAGAACCGGTAGTGGAAATTTTGAGTAGATTGAAGAACCAGTAGTAAAAATTCCGAGTGGCCCCGCCCCCATCTATTCTCTACCTCCTGAGTCCCAGCTGATCAGGAGGAAATGAGGATTTTACAGTATCCTTCTCCTGCCACACCCACCAAGCCACGCCCACCAGGCCATGCCACGCCCACCAAGCCAGACCCACAGAACTGGTAGTAAATAAATTTGAAACTCACCACTGATGTGGATGACACCTTTGTCATAATAAAAAAGGAACAACAAGAGAAGACACATGAAACAATCAGCAATATCTTCAAAAGAATAAAATCCATTAGGGAATTAGGCAACAGCAACACACTATCTTTTCTGGATATTCTCAGCAGCATAGGAAATGGTAATGCATTAAAAATACAGTTCTATCAAAAAACCGCCCACACTATCCAAGCACTCCACTGTCAAAGTAACAACCAAGAAGAGTTATGTAAGAACATTATTCAGATGAGCACAAACGCACTACAGCAATCCAGAATACCAGAAACAGGGAACAGACCAACATCTTCCACAAAATGGATATCCAGGCAACTTTATCAAAAAGCATCTAACCACTCAACCCACTACAGCACAACCAACTCAAGCTATGAAGAAGGATAATACTGACATACATCAAAAATATCTCAGAAATAAGCACTTACTATTATAACCATGCATCACCATGGCACATAATCCAACTAAAGCCCTCCAAAATTTCTTAAGTAAACCAAAAGACTCAGTGGCCCAGGGGTGATGGAGAAAACATGAGTCATCTACAAAACGGGTCTCCAATCCTGGCAACTCTAAGACTTGTAGACTTCAACTCCCAGAATTCTTCAGCCAGCTGTGCTTTGCTTTGCTTTGCTGGTTGAGGAGCTCTGGGAGTTGAAGTCCACAAGTCTTAAAGTTGCCAAGGTTGGAGACCCCTGATCTACAACACACTGTAACAGCTACTACCTATGTAGGACAGGCAGGCAGAAGACTAGCAGAACACATCCATGACTATCAGCTAGCAGTCAGAAGACATGATGAAAACTCCTTTATTTCATAATATGGAGACAGACTCAGTCATAGTTTCAACTGGAAAACACAATATTTTAGACCAAATTAAATCCATATACATGAGGAATTCCTGGAAACTTGGCACTCAGATACATCAGCCATCAATAGACACAGAGATAAACCACATTTATGTTGTGATCCGTCAGCAGCCTGCGGAGCTGTCGGCGGAATCGGACTGCAATGAGCCTGTTCCTAATGCCCGCATGAGGTGAGCTGCCAGAAGGCAGGAGCAGCTCAAGCAGAGGTCACCTCGGGAGTAGGGCCAATAGATAATCGGTCCTTCCCATAAGGTTTAAAAGGAGACCAGCACCGGTGTCTCAGTTTGCCGGAAAGCAACGTTGCAGCTGTGCTCTTTGCTCTGTTCTCTGCTCTGGATGTTTATCAGAAAAGACCTTGGTAGTTATCCAGATTGAACCAGGTTTGAGATAACCAAAGACTGTTTGTTTGTGATGCCTTTGTTTTATTTTGAGTTACCTGGCGCTGGGAATGAATTAATTCCCAGCTGTTTGAATAAAGTGTATTTTTACTAAGGACTGCGTTTGTTGCTACCTGCTCGAGTCGGGGTCACAACAATTTACAAACGATTCAATACCAACAATAAGAAAACTAAAAAGGAAACAAAAAATCAAGAACACATCCTCCAGAGCCAGATAAGCATGTATGAATGCCAAAGAACCAGAAAACAATATCCTAATAGCAATAGCACTTAGACTTATATACCACTTCACAGTGCTTCACAGCCCTCTCTAAGCGGTTAACAGAGTCAGTCTAGTCTTGCCTGTACACCGCCCTGAGTCCTTCGGGAGAAGGGCGGTATAAAAATCAAATCAAATCAAATAAATAAATAAATAAATAAATATTGCCCCAACAGTCTGGGTCCTCATTTTACCCACCTTGGAAGGATGGAAGGCTGAGTCAACCTTGAGCCCGGTGAGATTTGAACTGCCAAATTGCAGTTAGCTGGCAGTCAGCAGAAGCAGCCTACAGTACTGCACTCTAACCACTGCGCCACCGTGGCTCAAGAACTATAAAGACGACCATGCCCCCACCAATACTGGCAGGGCAAGTGACTGTATACTGTATACAGGGAGCAAATCCTACATTCACTAGCACTAATGATGTTACCTAGTCAGGTAATGAAACATCTGCAAGCAAGCAACCAAGCATTGAGACACAGTTCAACCCTGAACCAGAGGTGGGTTTCAGCAGGTTCTGACCAGTTCTGGGGAACCAGTAGTGGAAATTTTGAATAGTTCAGAGAACCGGTAGTAAAAATTCTGACTGGCCCCATTATTCTCTGCCTCCCAAATCCCAGCTGATCGGGTGAAAATGGGGATTTTTGCAGTAACCTTCCCCTCGATTGGGGAGGGAATGGAGATTTTACAGTATCCTTCCCCTGCCATGCTCACCATGCCACACCACCAAGCCATGCCACGCCCAAGCCTCACCCACAGAACCAGTAGTAAAAAATTTTGAAACCCACCACTGCCCTTCTCTTCTATTAGACAGCATGAGTTGGAGAGAGCACCAAGTGGGACTCCCCAAAGCCCATTCTTGCTTCAGACAGAGGCAAAGTGATGGGAGGAATGGGTGGCACCAGCAGAAAGGGTGTTTCTGTGTTATATTCACACATATCTGCTCTTTTCTAGGAGGCTGGCAGTCTCCGACACTGCAGAGAGCTGCAGACCAACACTATCTACCAGAGCATATTTCTATGTCAACAGAACTATTCCTCCTGCCAAGCCCACGCAGTGCCATATATTAAAAGGCGTAAAAGAGCGCCGGGGGAGTGCTTCAAAATAACTCATTGCCATTCACTTTGCTGCCCTGGCCTCTTTGCCACGCGGAGCGGTCGATTTGCCTGGGCCATACCAAGAGGGCTCCGCGCGTCTGAGGGCGCGGGGGTGGGGGGGTCGAGCTGCAGAAAAACCAGAAGCACAGAAACGCCCCCTGCTTTTTTGTTTTGTTTTTTTTGTTTTTGGTCTGTTCGTTTTTCCCAAAGCGAGTAGGGGGACGGGGGCGCTTCTCCTCTTAGTTTGACGCACGTGGTGGGACGGCAGGCGGGAGCCGCCTGTTGCTCAGGTAGGGAAAGCGGAGGCAGGACGATCTGCGGCTGCGCCCGGGGAGCCGCCTCTGCGTTTCAGGAAAAAAAAAAAAAACCAAAAACGCGGCGTTCGAACTCAGGTGTGTTGCTCACTACAAATCCCAGCCGGCTCCGCGGCGGGTGGTTTTTGTCCTGCACTTTACCTCGTGCGTTCCCGGCCGGCTGGAAAGGAGGGCGCCAGAGAGAGAGAGAGAGAGAGAGAGAGAGATTCCTCCACAGCCGAGGAAGCGGCGGCAGGTGGTTGGAGCCTCCTGGAGAGCGGTCGCCGTCTCTCCCTCCGCGGTTCCCACGCCCGTCGTCCGCCCTGGCCGTAGCGGGCATGGCCGAATTCTTGAATCAAGCCGCCGTGGTGGGCTTCCTTCGGGAACGCGGCGGCAAGGTGCGCAATTCGCTGCTGGTCGGCCACTTCAAGCCGCTGTTGGACGTGCCCAAGGCGACGCCGAAGGTCCGAGCCGCTGTCCGGCAGCGCTTCGTCCAGTTGGTCAACAGCGTGGCGGTCGTGCAGGTCTCTGAGGGGAACAAGTGGGTCGTGCTCAAAAAAAGGCACCAGTTGGTACCGGAGTCCTCCGATGCGGACCCGAGATCGATCGCCTTCGGGGACCTGTCTGACGAGGAAACCTCAGAAGGCGCCGATTCTGGAGCGCCCGCTTGCCCTGCCGGCTTCGTGGCGCCTCGGAGCTCGCCTGGAGAGGAGGAGGACCCTGAACCGCCTCAGACTATCCCGGTGATCCAGTTGAAGAACCTCTTTCAAAGGGAAGGCTCGGAAATCCTCAAAGTCCCCAGTGTCAAAGACCATTTGGCCCCCAAAGGTGCCTCCCCCAAGCCCTGCATGCTGCCGCTCCGTTCGGTGCCCCCTACCAGCAAAGCTAAGAAATCTGAGGAGTTGAGCCCTGAGCAAGACAGGATCCCAGTCCAAGATGGTCTCTCAGTGGATCTCTCTGCCATCCTTCCTTCTACCTCCCCTCATACTAAGAGGCGGCAGCTAAATGAAGTGGGGCCCAAATCCCCTTCCCTGAGAAGAGGGTCTAAACCACTAAAGGTGGGTGAGGAAGCTGACAGCACAGCCAATGTGCCCTTGGAACCTGCTGAGCACCAGTGGGTGGTGAACGCCACAGCCGGCCAGTGGTCCCAGCAACTTCATGGCTTGCTGCTCATTGACTTGAACCTGGCGAGCAAAAGAGATTTCATGAGCGGCTTCACAGTTCTCCACTGGGCAGCTAAAAGTGGAAATTGCAGAACACTGAGCAAAGTCATAGAAATGGCTGAGAAAGGAGGTATTCCTGTTGATGTAAATGCTAAGTCCTTTGGGGGTTATACTCCGCTCCATATTGCTGCTATCCATGGGCAGGAAGAAGTTATTAGCCAGCTGGTTAAAGTTTACAATGCCAAAGTCAATTTAAGAGACTACAGTGGGAAGAAACCATTCCAGTATTTAAAAGAAGGCTCGTCTTTTGCAGTCAGACATCTCTTAAATGACCCTGGTCTTCACACCAACACTGGACAGAACCCTTCTACCAAGAAGAGCATAAAAGTGGCTGCTTCTATCTTGAGTTCCACCAGCACTGTCCTGGGACTTTTATCTGACGATATTGCCTTCTATGAACTGACAAAAGGCTTGAAGAAACCTGCTCCAGTCAATAAATTTCTTAACTTAGCCACAGCCCCTAGGAGGAAGTTGAAGTCCAGAAGGGCTTTTTCTTCTTCTTCTTCTTCCTTGTCTCAGGCCCTGGAGGAAGAAGAGAATGAAACTGCATCAAAACATAGACCGATTTCAGAATTGTTCTTTGGTCATTAACCTCACTGACATCGAGTAATATCAACATTTAATTAGACTTGGGCAGATCTCGCATTCACAGAAACACATTTTGTTTTGTAGTTTTGAATGTGTTTCAATTTAAGTCTAATCTAAGGAGGAAAAAGAATCATAGGATTATGATTTAACTTGATAGTTGCTGCTTTCCAGCATTCAATAAGACCGATTTTTTCGTCCAACCAAATCTTCATTTATAAAATGGGAATTATTGAAGTTTCATCTGAATTTTATCCATTGGGTGGGAGTTATTTTTTTCCCCAATAAAAGGTAAGATTTAGGTGCAAATTTCCATGAAAATCAGTTTAGTAAGGCAACAGTCCTGCAATACTTGAGGAAAAAAAATCCTACTGAAATCAGTGGACAGACTTCTTAGTAAGCACTGATAGAATTAAGAATTGACATATAAGATACATGTCAGATATATATTGACATATAAGATAATTTTATTTTGAAAAAATATATATTTTATTCATGCATGCTGTTCTCAAAAGCCTCTTAAATGTCCTGTTGTGGGAACAAAAACATTTTTATCATTTCTTGGCATCCTATCCTATTCCATTAAAGTAGATTTAACAAATTCATTTGTAGTAGCTCTCCTCTCCTCTCCTCCTGTGCCATTTGTTAGGTTTGGAAATGATTTTTGTACAATAATTGAACAAGGTCCCATTTGATATAAATCTATTTTTCAGATGATCTGATTTATGCAGTTGAAAAGAAAGCAACTGTAGTAAAACTATATTTTTGTTTACAATCTAAAACTTCAGACTGATACTTTTCCATTAACTTTTTAAAAATAAATTGGAAAAAGGAATACGCACGGCTTTTAGTAGCCAACTGAAGGTTAATTTATTTTATAAAAAATTAAAAGCCTCTATTAAATACGTTTATGCATTTACTATGTATAGAATATGAAATGAAATTATAAATCTAGCTCATGCCAAGTTTAAGACAAAAGAGAAGATTAATACCTCTACCTCACTGCAATAGTTAAGGCTTTTTATTTAGAAAAAGCATACAATCCTAATTGCACAATTATTACCTTCAGTTGATAATACATTGGCAATTATGATGTTCTGTCCTAAAAACATTTGAAAATATAGTAAAAACAATTCTATTTAGGATATTTATTTTTACACAAGAAGGAATCAAAATGTAACAACTTAAGCAGTTATTTTTATATTTATTAATTGTATGAACATTCGAGGTAAATCTGTTTACAGTTTCAGCCTTAAAATTCATTCAGTATAGGAACTTAAATTTATTGTGAAATTCTCAACATCAAGTCCTCCTAGATTTGAAAATGCTTTTCATAAACTGTTATGAAAGCCTTGTATAAATGAGATGACTACGATCCCACTTTACAAATAGATGTATAGTCGTTTTGTGTATATTGATTTAATACAGTTAATTACTCTGTGAACTTAAATAAGGACTCTGAAACTGATATGGGTTTACAGGGAAGAACATCCCAAGTAAATGTATACAGAAATCTTGTGCCTTTCTAATGCTTTTTATATAATGTATAAGTGCTGTTGTCATGATGGAATTTATTTTTATGTTATGATTCTAAGCCAAAGCCAATTTAAATCTGAAAAATTTGCATGAACTGAAAACATGATGTGACAAGCATGACGGTACAGTTTAGAGATAAGAAAACCATCCCCTGTAGTAACTGTAGTTAATAATTCAGCTACAAACAGAAGTATAATAATTATCCCTGTTGGTACTATCATCTTATGTAGGAAAAGATTTTTTTAACTGAATATCTGATTTGACTTTCAAAATGCATTCACAGATATATGACACACATTTCATGGAAGACATTTAAATACTTTGGAAAATGAAAAAATACATAAGTAAAAACTGAAGCATAGTTCTATAGGACCTTGCTTAAAAGCCCAGTGATTATTTAACTCCACATTTCTAATGCTGAATAGCAAAATATAAACTAATATATATTTGTAAACTTGTAAATCTGACAGATTTAGCAAATGCACCTTGAGTAGAATACAAGCATGCCGTGTATTTTGGTTGGGAATATAAAAAAGTCAACAGGCAGCTTTAAAGAAGCATCTATTTCTCTGGAGCTTTTCTTTAGAGCTGTCTTGAGTGGCACAGATGGTCTTTTTAAAAATCCATTGTTCTGCTAAAACAAAATGGACAAACAGGCTAGCATATCTGTTTACAACAGTTTGGTTGTTTAATCCGCATTTGTAGTTTCAATTTTCAACTGTGGCATTTCACTGGACTACACTGAAACTCTTTTCAAGGTCAGTGGTTTTCAGAATGTTTTTGTTATCAACCTTGCATTAATAAAGGCAGTGCTTCTTATTTTTGCATAAGTGTGTTCATGTGTGCATGGTATAATATATCAAACTCTACAAAATATGGCAGTAAATGTGCTTTAATATGGAGGAGGTATGAAATATTTACTGTTCACAATCTTTGAAAATAATTTCCAGGGACCACAGTTTACAGAATTTGGATAATGTACACTTAACATGTGGCATATTATCACAGATTTTAGGAGCAGCCAGTTTCATGAAGGAAATAAAATGAGGTTCCCAGTTTAGTAGAATTAGGGATAGACAAGAGTAGCATCCTTCTCTTGGCCATTTAACTGTGCAACATTTTGCCCTAATTATATTTCTTTCAGCAGTACTCATTTCTGATACTAGATCTTGAGAACATTTAAAAAGCTACAGGTGATTGCACAGTTCTGTTTTAAAAAAGTCACTCTCATACTTCTAGAATGGGAGGAACACAAGACAGTGATAATAGAGGTTGAACAATCTATTCTGTTCTTACCCGGCGGAAAAATGGGAGGAAGAATCAGATTTGTTCAAATAAAACCCTGTAAAAGTGAAAATAAAATGAGGGGAACCTTTTCAACATATACAGATACATCCAAAAATATTGGTACTCCACTTCGGTGATGTTTGTTAAATCATACTTCAAGATATTTGCTCTGTAGATTATGGTCTAAAGAATGGTGGATGCCATTTACAATATCAATTTCAATATATTTCATGGTAAATTGGGATTCTTTGAGACAAAGAGGAGGGGTACCAATACTTTTCCAATATTAGTCTACATGGGCACTAACAATTGACAACAACTTGGTGATGCGCAATTAATGAATCCAATACTTTTGACTGTTTTTATATATATGCAAGAGTGGTAGATGATTTTGAACAATCTCTCTCAGCCCAGCTCATGTCACAGGGTGGTTGTGAAAAAAACAAACAAGAAAGGACAGGTACCCATCTTGAACTCCAAAAAAAATATTCCAATTAATATTGATAATTAGTATTGCTAACAAAACTGAACTATTGTTCACAATGTTATTTATAAGTGTGAGTTCCTGTCAGAAAACGGGAGAGCTCTATTTCAGAAACAGTACACCCCTGGGATACAGTTTTCACTACCTGCAAACACATGCCATCTAAAACTGATAATGCACTTTCCTTTCTTTCCTTTAAAACTCTTGAAACAAAACAATTGGAACTTTTCCACAAAGTATTATTTTTCATTTCCCAATACGGTAATATATTTGCTTCTGCAGAGCAAATACTTCTCCTATAATGAGAATTGGATTAGTTATGGATAATTCACCCTATTCAAAAGATATAGTGGATATTTAACATCTAATATTACTGCTCGGAGGGTAACAGGCAACCTACCTCTGAGTTTGACATAGTTAGACAATCTAATGACTCAAACCAGAGCAGAAAGGGTGGAGATGTTTATGTCTTACATGTCAATCTTGCACTTAGAAAGCTGTAAACATTTACAAGAAAGCAATCTTTGTACAGTTGGTCGCTTGCCACCCCTTGCAAAGGGTGATGGAAAAGAAATTTATTAGAACCAAAGGACCTTCAAGATAAATCTTGTATGCAGATGATGCTTTCTTGCTGCTGCTTCTAAATAATGATGAATCTTGAAGGATGAAGGATTCAAACAGAACTTCTTGTTCCTTGTTCCCAGGGAGGGAACAATAACTAGCAGATTCCAATACAAGAGCGGGTGGAGGAAGAAAGATGTGAGAGACAATGGGAAGAAATGTCTAGAGAAGTGAGGAAATCTTTCTTCCTTAAGAGATTAAGAATGTGATGTAAACTCCTCACAAGTCCTACTAATTGATTGATTGACTTATTATATGCCATCAAGTCATTTTTGACTCATAGTGATCACATAGACTTTCTCCATGACAGTCTATATCTAACCTATACCTTTAGGCCTCCCAGCGGTATACTCATTGCCACTGTAACCAAGTCCATTCATTTTGCTGCTGGTTATCCTCTTTTTTTCCCATCCACCTTTCCCGGCATCAGAGCCTTCTCCAGAGTGCTGGATCTTTGCATAATAGTGTCCAAAGTAGGATAATTTGGACCTGTACATATGTGCTATGAATGAGAACTTTGGCGTGACGTATTAGTTGTTGGAGTTTTTTGTTGGTTTTTGGGGGCTTCCATCAGGTAGCATAGTTATTTGCCAGCCAAATAACATAGGCAGTCAGTTTTCATCTCATTGTGAAACATTATTTGGCCAGTAACTGCAGAACAATTTTGTTTTGGAAAATTCTAGATACCAATGCAGCAATCTACCGCATGATTACTCAGCAGTACAATTCTTAAAGAATTCTTCAATATTTTATTTCTAGTTGCTGTGACTAATGCTCTTTAGATTCAGTACTACTTGTTTTTAAGGAAGCATAGAAGTAAGTGTGTGTGTGTGTGTGTGTGTGTGTGTGTGTGTACTTAAAAGTGAGCTCTATTGGGTCAATGACCTAAGCATATGCTGCCTGAAAATCTTATAACTTTCTGTAAGGAAATGATGGCAGTTAGCCATTTCTCTCAGCCCAGCTCATGTCACAGGGTGGTTGTGAAAAAAACAAACAAGAAAGGCCAGGTACCCATCTTGAACTCCAAAAAAAAATTCCAATTAATATTGATAATTAGTATTGCTAACAAAACTGAACTATTGTTCACAATGTTATTTATAAGTGTGAGTTCCTGTCAGAAAACGGGAGAGCTCTATTTCAGAAACAGTACACCCCTGGGATACAGTTTTCACTACCTGCAAACACATGCCATCTAAAACTGATAATGCACTTTCCTTTCTTAGGAGGGAATATATTATTATGTACCTTTAAAACTCTTGAAACAAAACAATTGGAACTTTTCCACAAAGTATTATTTTTCATTTCCCAATACGGTAATATATTTGCTTCTGCAGAGCAAATACTTCTCCTATAATGAGAATTGGATTAGTTATGGGTAATTCACCCTATTCAAAAGATATAGTGGATATTTAACATCTAATATTACTGCTCGGAGGGTAACAGGCAACCTACCTCTGAGTTTGACATAGTTAGACAATCTAATGACTCAAACCAGAGCAGAAAGGGTGGAGATGTTTATGTCTTACATGTCAATCTTGCACTTAGAAAGCTGTAAACATTTACAAGAAAGCAATCTTTGTACAGTTGGTCGCTTGCCACCCCTTGCAAAGGGTGATGGAAAAGAAATTTATTAGAACCAAAGGACCTTCAAGATAAATCTTGTATGCAGATGATGCTTTCTTGCTGCTGCTTCTAAATAATGATGAATCTTGAAGGATGAAGGATTCAAACAGAACTTCTTGTTCCTTGTTCCCAGGGAGGGAACAATAACTAGCAGATTCCAATACAAGAGCGGGTGGAGGAAGAAAGATGTGAGAGACAATGGGAAGAAATGTCTAGAAGTGAGGAAATCTTTCTTCCTTAAGAGATTAAGAATGTGATGTAAACTCCTCACAAGTCCTACTAATTGATTGATTGACTTATTATATGCCATCAAGTCATTTTTGACTCATAGTGATCACATAGACTTTCTCCATGACAGTCTATATCTAACCTATACCTTTAGGCCTCCCAGCGGTATACTCATTGCCACTGTAACCAAGTCCATTCATTTTGCTGCTGGTTATCCTCTTTTTTTCCCATCCACCTTTCCGGCATCAGAGCCTTCTCCAGAGTGCTGGATCTTTGCATAATAGTGTCCAAAGTAGGATAATTTGGACCTGTACATATGTGCTATGAATGAGAACTTTGGCGTGACGTATTAGTTGTTGGAGTTTTTTGTTGGTTTTTGGAGGCTTCCATCAGGTAGCATAGTTATTTGCCAGCCAAATAACATAGGCAGTCAGTTTTCATCTCATTGTGAAACATTATTTGGCCAGTAACTGCAGAACAATTTTGTTTTGGAAAATTCTAGATACCAATGCAGCAATCTACCGCATGATTACTCAGCAGTACAATTCTTAAAGAATTCTTCAATATTTTATTTCTAGTTGCTGTGACTAATGCTCTTTAGATTCAGTACTACTTGTTTTTAAGGAAGCATAGAAGTAAGTGTGTGTGTGTGTGTGTGTGTGTGTGTGTGTGTACTTAAAAGTGAGCTCTATTGGGTCAATGACCTAAGCATATGCTGCCTGAAAATCTTATAACTTTCTGTAAGGAAATGATGGCAGTTAGCCATTTCTCTCAGCTTTTCCTGGCATTGTTATGAAGATGCTTTATCTGAAATCAGGCCACATTCTGAACCTTCCTGAACACAGAAACTAAGCTATCTAAGACCATTGATCTAGATTCGTCTGGGATCCTCCAAATCATGAGAGGGAAACATCACTGCTATATGCTTATTCTGTGAAAAAACATCATTTCATGGAGAACATGATGCTTCCCTGTGGCTTTGTGTATTTTAGTTTGCCTGACCTACATTCCCTTGGTGTCCTTTGTTGCTTTATTTGAATGCAAATCAAAGTAGGCAATTTGCTAGCAGTGGATATTTTGAACTGATAGTACCAACAACAAAGTATGTCACTGAAGATATTCATGATGCACCCTTGGTATTTGCAATTTACAACAATACAAACAATATAATAAAAGCATCAGGCCAGGTAACCAACACCAATTTGTTTTTCAGGAGAGAAGGACTCTTTGTTTTTGGTTCAGTTGAGATAGGTAGACTGATATATATACTGACTTTCCCCAGGGGCAAAACAATGAAATTTGAAGGAAATTGCCCTTGATTCTATTCTATTCTATTCTATTCTATTCTATTCTATTCTATTCTATTCTATTCTATTCTATTCTATTCTATTCTATTCTCTACAATCTGCTCCGCTCCGCTCCGTTCTGTTCTGTTCCGTTCCATTCCATTCTAGACTACACTCTACACTTTGCTCTGCTCCATTCCATTCCATTTCATTCCATTCCATTCTAGACTCTACACTGTATACTCCATTCCGTTCCGTTCCATTCTGTTCCATTCCATTCCATTCCATCCTATTCTATTCTTGATGAATCCGTAGTCTGTCTTAATACAAGGCACCTTTATGAAAAAGAACCAGGAATTTTTAGAGTTTGGGCTCTTGATTCTTCATCCTCATCCTCTTCTATCCATTGTCTATCTATTGCAGGGTGAAGGCCTCTTCTGCATGTTTCCAATCAATACGGTCTTGAGCTTTCCTTTGCAAGTTGGGCCTGCAAGTCATCACTCCATCTTGTTTTAGGTCTCTTTCTTGGGTGCTTTTTATCAAGTGGAATCCATTCTGTGACTGCCTTAGTCTACCTGCCATCAGTTGTTCTTGCTATGTGACCATTTCCATTTCAATTCTTTTATTCTCTTGATGGCATTGTATATTTTCATTTGTTCTCTAATCCGTTTGAAGGTCTTTCTATCTTGTCTTTTCTATCTATCTTGTCTTGAGATGCCAAGCATGTATCTTTCCATGCATTCTTGATTCTTATTACAATGAATTTCTATTTCAATAGCTCATCGGTTTAAAATATGAAATTAAATTGATTGCTTTTTCCAATCAATGTAATAATTGATCATAATTAAAATGGACAAATGTAATATATATTACTATTTGGGAAATTAAATATAGTTTCCAATGACCCTAAAATATGTTGTTGCCTTATTTGTTAAATGTCTTGCCTTATTTTTTTCCCCCACCTTATGTAAATTATGTAGGATAAAGGTACTTCCTACTGTGCAAACTGTGCATGCTTTGGAAATGATTCAGGAGAAGCTGCTTTGTCTCGTGTGCAGAGATGAGCAGTCACATTTTTGCAGCCTAATAAAAAAAGTCTTTGCTTTAAAAGCTTTCTTTCCTTCAACTAACTACATTTTTAAGGCTCATGCAAAAGCCTGAAAAAGGAAATTTCTGTCATTAATAGCAGAGATGTTCAGTGTTCACAAGCGATCTGAAGCACTTCTTCCAAATAATATTCACGGTGTGCCCAGACCCACTGGAAACCAATTTTTCCTAATACAAATCTCTCAGACTACACACACACACACACACACACGAAATTGCTGAAGGAATAACAAATCACAAGCTTCCTAACAAACAAGAAGCAGCAGGTGAAGCTAAGCAAGATCACATCAAATACCTGTACAATTAGCACAGGGCCCCCCCAGGGCTGTGTGCTCTCCCCACTTCTCTCTGTATACCAATGACTGCATCTCCAACGATCCATCTGTCAAGCTACTGAAGTTCGCAGATGACACAACAGTGATTGGTCTCATTCGAGACAATGACGAATCCGCATATAGACGAGAGGTCGAACGACTAGCCTTGTGGTGCAACCAAAACAATCTGGAACTGAACACACTCAAAACCGTAGAAATGGTGGTAGACTTTAGGAGAAACCCTTCCATACTTCCACCTCTCACAATACTAGACAACACAGTATCAACAGTAGAAACCTTCAAATTTCTAGGTTCTATCATATCGCAAGATCTAAAATGGACAGCTAACATCAAAAACATCATTAAAAAAGGACAACAAAGAATGTTCTTTCTGCGCCAACTCAGTAAGCTCAAACTGCCCAAGGAGCTGCTGATTCAGTTCTACAGAGGAATTATTGAGTCTGTCATTTGCACCTCTATAACTGTCTGGTTCGGTTCTGCAACCCAACAAGAAAGACACAGACTTCAGAGGATAATTAGAACTGCAGAAAAAATAATTGCTACCAACCTGCCTTCCATTGAGGACCTGTATACTGCACGAATCAAGAAGAGGCCGTGAAAATATTTACAGATCCCTCACATCCAGGACATAAACTGTTTCAACTCCTACCCTCAAAACGACGCTATAGAGCACTGCACACCAGAACAACTAGACACAAAACAGTTTTTTCCCGAAGGCCATCACTCTGCTAAACAAATAATTCCCTCAACACTGTCAAACTATTTACTAAATCTGCACTACTATTAATCTTCTCATCGTTCCCATCACCAATCTCTTTCCACTTATGACTGTATGACTGTAACTTTGTTGCTGGCAATCCTTATGATTTATATTGATATATTGACCATCATTTGTGTTGTAAATGTTGTACCTTGATGAAGGTATCTTTTCTTTTATGTACACTGAGAGCATATGCACCAAGACAAATTCCTTGTGTGTCCAATCACACTTGGCCAATAAAAAATTCTATTCTATTCTATTCTATTCTATTCTATTCTATTCTATTCTATTATTGCTTCTGGTTGTTGAATTCATCAATCACTATTTCTATCCCCCCTTACACTGCACATGCATATAGTTATATCAAAATCGCAGTATTTTATATAAGAAAAGCTCTTTTACTGGATAATTAATGTTTAACTCCAAGTTATCAATGGAAATAAAGGTATATGAGTAATAATAACTGACTGCTCTGAGTTTATTTGCAGATCCTGTGAAATGAAAGTAGATATAAAGCAGTGACTCGATATTTTTTTTTTTCAAAATCTAATGGCTGAGATAGTAGCTTGGGCACACATTTGCAGATCTTTATGAACAAAATCTGGATAATAGGATTTAAAGGGACTTGTTGGCTTAATCTAATACTGATTTAGCCCCCAAATCTCTATTTTAGCTGAAAGGGAAGGAATATAAATTTATCAATTAACAATTACTGCCATAATTATGATTCATGGCTGCGAATTTCACATTTGCATGCAACGTGATCATTCCAAATATAATAAGGGGTGAGGTTGGGGAAAGATAACTGCATCATTTCCATAGATGGACTTTGATACCTTGGATGTATTCAACAGCTTTTCAAAAGTCTTATACAGCTAAGCTCATATTAGCAGCAGCAGCAATAACTCTTCATTGTTTCAACACGGCAGCTAACATGAGCTAATCAATCAATGTTGGGATCAGAGGTGGTATTCAGCAGGTTCTGACCAGTTCTGGAGAACCGGTGGTGGAAATTTTGAGTAGTTCAGAGAACCAGTAAATACCACCTCTGATTGGCCCCACCCCCATCTATTCTCTGCCTCCCAAGTCGCAGCTGATCGGGAGGAAATGGGGATTTTGCAGTAACCTTCCCCTGCCCCACCCACCAAGCCACGCCCACAGAACCAGTAGTAAAAAAATTTGAATCCCACCACTGCTTGGGATCAAATAGCTGAAGAACTGTAAGTTCCCTACTGCTGATTGATTGATTGATTGGAATTTGTCAAATAAAAACGAGAGAACAAGAATAAGAGAATAAAAATACAATGACAGGGACAATAGGCATGTTAGTGCACTATATAACTCAATTTCTTTCATGCTGGGCTAAACAGGGCTTTAGTCTGAGCTACATTCTCCTGTCCTCTGACTTAGTTAATATTTTTGCTTTTCTGTTGTCTTTCCTCCCGTGCAAATCCAAACAATGCCAATTTGGTGCACTGAGTAAAGTGCTGAACAAGAAACCAGAACATTTTGAGTTCTTAGGCATGAAAGCCAGCTGGATGATTTTGAGCCGCACATCCTCTCTCAGCCTGGCCCAATCCACCTCTTTGAAAAACTAGAAGGAGAGACTAGAAGATACAAACCTAATAATGCTGCATAGAAACGAAATGGGGGAAGGATGCAATCCTTATTGGTTAAAGACGCCAAGTTTGTCTGCTGCAAATCTGACAGTCCAAGTTCAAGAGCCAAGTGCTGAGCAATGGGGGTGTGAGCTCCTGTTACTTGCCCCATCTCCTACCCACCTAGCAGTTCAAAAGCATACAAATGCGAGTAGATAAATAGGTACCACTTTGGTGGGAAGGGAACAGTGTGCCATAGGCCTCAGCATATATTGTTTTCTTCCTATGAAATCAAAGTTCATCCATTTCCAAAATGATGACCCCATTTTTAACAGTTGCCAATGGCTTGTAAAAATCACCTGGTACCTCCTTCACACTGCTAATTGTTTCAGGCTTTGTTGTACAATTTTATTGTCATTTTATGTTTGATATACTGTTCTATTGTTGGGAATGGATATTTTGCAATATCCTTCCCCTGGAGTGGGGAGGGAATGGAGTTTTTGCAGTACCCTTCCCCTGCCATACCCACCAAGCCACACCAAGTTCATCAAGCCACGCCCACAGAACCGGTAGTAAAAAAAATTGGATTTCACCACTGATAAAACCTCATTATAGAAAGTTGATTAGGGTTAAATAATAGGAGAAATATTTATGTCAGTGGAATTTTTTTTAAAAAATAAACTTATAAGCATATAAACATTTTCATGCGGACTTTCTGTAGCCCAAAAGGTCAGAATGTTTTCAACCTTGCTACATTTGCCTGGACTGGACAAGTTTTGGGCTGTCGTGCTCCTTTGTTGGTGCTGTTATTCCTATTCTCTTCGAAGCTCTGAGTTTGGTTTGAAAAGGAATAGGAATCCAGAGATTGTAACATAAGGCTGGAGATGGAACGATAATAAAAACAACAGCAATTGCTCTCCCTCCCAAAGGGAGACAAAGATTCAGGTGTTTGTGGTATAAATGCTCTGTTGAGGGCTAATCAAATAGCACATGACTTGTTTATAGGCAAGCAAAATTGTGAGGTAGAGATGAGAAAGACTACAGAGTTGACATTTTTTTGTTACACAAGGTGACCAGAAGTCTGGAAGTCACTACATGGCCACAGAAATATAAAGAACTATGTGATTCTTTGCTAGTACAGGTAGTCCTCAACTTACAACTATTCTTTTAGGAACTGTTTGAAGCAGTGGTGAAATCCAATTTTTTTTACTACCGGTTCTGTGGGTGTGGCTTGGTGGGCGTGGTGGGCGTGGTTTGGTGGGCTTGGCAGGGGAAGGATACTGCAAAATGTCCATTCCCACCCCACTCCAAGGGAAGGATATTGCAAAATGTCAGCCAGAGGTGGAATTTACCGGTTCTCCGAACTACTCAAAATTTCCGCTACCGGTTATTTATTTATTTATTTATTTAATCATATTTATATACCGCCCTATCTCCCAAGGGACTCAGGGCGGTTTACAGGCACTAAAAACAGATAAATAGAATATAAATACAATATAAAACATTTAAAAAACTTATTCTAAAGCCCGTCCAATTAAAAATAGAAATAAAACCCAATTTAAAACCCAAAATTTAAAATCTAGCTCAGTCCTGCACAATTAAATAAGTATGTTTTAAGCCCGCGGCGGAAGGTCCGAAGGTCCGAAAGCTGACAAAGTCCGGGGGGTAGATCGTTCCAGAGGGTGGGAGCCCCCACAGAAGGCCCTTCCTGGGCGTCGCCAGGCGACATTGCCTCGCTGACGGCACGCTGAGGGGACCCTCTCTGTGAGAGCGCACGGACGGTGGGAGGTATTCGGTCGCAGTAGGCGGTCCCGTAAATAACCCGCCCAATGCCATGGGCGCTTTAAAGGTGGTCACCAAAACCTTGAAGCGCACCGGAAGGCCACAGGAAGCCAGTGCAGTCTGCGCAGGATAGGTGTCATATGGGAGCCACGAGGGCTCCATCTATCACCAGCGCAGCTGCATTCTGGACTAACTGTAGCCTCGGATGCCCCTCAAGGAGCCCCATGTAGAGAGCATTGCAGTAATCCAGGCGAGGCGTCACGAGTGCGTGGTAACCGTGGATAGGGCATCCCGGTCCAGAAAGGCGCAACTGGCGTACCAGGCGAACCTGGTAGAACGCTCTCCTGGAGCGGCCGTCAAATGCTCTTCTAGAGACAGCCGTTCATCCAGGAGGGCGCCTAAGTTGCGGACCCTCTCCATCGGGGCCAATGACTCGCCACCGATGTTCAGCAGCGGTTAGCTGACTGTACCGGGATGCCGGCATCCACAGCCACTCTGTCTTGGCGGGATTGAGCTTGAGCCTGTTTCTCCCCATCCAGACCCGTACGGCCTCCAGACACGGGACAGCACTTGATAACCGTTGGGGTGGTTCGGTGTGAAAATACAGCTGAGTATCATCCGCATACAGCTGATACTTCACACGAAACCACTGATGATCTCACCCAGCGGTTTCATGTAGATGTTAAACAGAAGGCGAGAGAATCGACCCCTGCGGCACCCACAAGTGAGGCGCCTCGGGGCGACCTCTGCCCCCCTGTCAACACCGACTGCGACCGGTCGGAGAGATAGGAGGAGAACCACCGATAAACGGTGCCTCCCACTCCCAATCCCCCCAACCGGCGCAGCAGGATACCATGGTCGATGGTATCGAAAGCCGCTGAGAGGTCTAATAGGACCAGGGCAGAGGAACAACCCCTATCCCTGGCCCTCCAGAGATCATCTACCAACGCGACCAAAGCCGTCTCCGTGCTGTAACGGGTCGGAAACCGGACTGGAACAGGTCTAGATAGACAGTTTCATCCAGGTGCAAGGGAAGCTGATATGCCACCATACTCTCTACAACCTTCGCCGCAAAGCGAAGGTTGGAGACCGGACGATAATTACCTAAAACAGCCGGGTCCAGGGAAGGCTTCTTAAGGAGGGGCCTCACCACCGCCTCTTTCAAGGCGGCCGGGAAGACACCCTCCACCAAAGAAGCGATCGTAATCGCCTGGAGCCAGCCTCGTGTCACCTCCCGAGTGGCCAGCACCAGCCAGGAGGGGCACGGGTCCAGTAAACACGTGGTGGCATTCAACCTACCCAGCAACCTGTCCATGTCCTCGGGAGCCACAGGGTCAAACTCATCCCAAATAATGTCGCCAAGACCACCCTCGAGCGTCTCACCCGCATCACCGCAATCTTGGTCCAGACCATCCCGAAGCTGAGCGATTTTATCGTATAGATAACCGTTAAACTCCTCAGCCCGTCCCTGCAACGGGTCATCCCGCTCCCCTGATGAAGGAGGGAGCGAGTCACCAAACAGGGCGGCGGGCGGTTATCTGCCGATGCAATGAGGAGGAGGCGTAGCTACGCCTCGCTTCCCTCAATGCCACTAGGTAAGTCCTAGTATAGGACTTCACTAGTGTCCGATCAGCTTCCGAACGGCTAGACCTCCAGGAACTCTCTAGGCGTCTTCTCCGGCGCTTCATCCCCCTCAGCTCCTCGGAGAACCAAGGAGCCGGTTGGGCCCTGCGCCGGGTCAGAGGCCGCAAAGGCACGACTCGGTCTAAGGCCCCCGCCGCGGCCCGTTCCCAGGCCGCAACAAGTTCCTCGGCCGAGCCGTGAGCCAGACCCTCAGGAAATGGCCCAAGCTCCGTCCGGAACCCATCCGGGTCCATCAGGCGCCTGGGACGGAACCAACGAATCGGCTCCGTCTCCCTGCGGTGGTGAATGGCGGTCAGAAAGTCCAGGCGAAGAAGAGAGTGATCTGACCATGACAAAGGTTCAGTGACTATTTCCTTTAAGTCCAGATCTCTCAACCACTGACCAGAGAGAAAAATCAGGTCCAGAGTGCCACCCCCAATGTGAGTAGGGCCATCAATTACCTGGGTCAGGTCCAAGGCCGTCATGGAAGCCGTGAACTCCCGAGCCGCTGTCGATGACGGGCCGGAAGATGGCAAGTTAAAGTCCCCCATGACTAAAAGTCTGGGGGTCTCAACTGCCACCCCGGCCAGCACCTCCAGGAGCTCGGGCAGGGCAGCTGTCACGTAGCAAGGAGCCAGGTACGCGATCAGCAAACCCATCTGACACCTATGACCCCATCTCACAAAGAGGGATTCGCACCCGGCAATCTGAGGCACAGTGGTCTCCCTCGGCTCTAGACTCTCTCTAATCACAACCGCCACCCCACCACCCCTACCCTGGGCCCTCGGTTGATGGAATGCATGGAAACCCGGCGGGCACATCTCCACGAGGAGCACACCCCCTTCCGTGCCCAACCAGGTCTCTGTAATGCCTATAAGGTCCGCGGAACCCCCCTGAATAAGATCACAAACAAGGGGGGCTTTGTTCACCACGGACCGAGCATTGCACAACATCAACCGAAGGCCCGGGCTCTGAGGATCCTGACCATCCGGGGAACGGGAGAAGTCCAAGGGGTCGGAGCGCGTGATCGCTTTCAGACATCGAGCACGCGCTCCCGAAACTTGGTATGACCCCTTGCTTCCGCCATATCTGCCTCTCCCACTTACCGTGTCAATAGAACCTTCTCCAGAACCTGTCAGAAATTGCTGGATTTCACCCCTGGTTTGAAGTTACAATGGCCCTGAAAAAAAGTGCTTATGACCATTTTTCACTTACAACCACTGTAGCATCCCTGTGGTCACGTGAAAAAAAATTCGGACACTTGGCAATTGAGCTGTATTTATGAGGGTTGCATTGTCCTGAGGTCACGTGATTACCCTTTGCGGACCTTCTGACAAGCAAAGTCAATGAGGAGGTGAGATTCACTTAACCGTGATACTAACTTAAGTGCAGTGAGTCACTTACCTGTGCCTGGCAAGAAAGGTTGTAAAATGGGGCAAAATTCACTTAACAACTGTCTTGCTTAGCAACAGACATGTTGGGTTCAGTTGTGGTCTTAAATCGAGGACTACCTATATCTAGGGGTCACTCAGATTTCAGCTGCTTCAATTTGTTACCTCCTAATCAGTGGTGGTATTCAGCCAGTTCTATCCGGTTCAGGTGAGCTGGTAGCAGTGGCTGTGGGAGTCTCTGGCCACCCACCTATACGTCATCACGTCCCATTTTTGACACTCTGTGCATGCGCGGAAGGTCCTGTGCATGCGCAGAGGTGTTGCATGCGAGCGAAGCAAGCGTGTGCACACGCGCACTCACATTTGCAAACCGGTAGCGAAGGTAAGTCAATATCACCCCTCTGCCTAACATATTTTCCCCGTCACCTTTAACCAACTTACCTGGGAATAGGTATTTATAGGATTGAACTGCTACTGAGATTTTATCTGAAGTTGTTGGTTTTCTCCCTGTTTGCATATAAGCTGTGGTTGCACTTTTCTGCACTCTACTTGTCTATACTTACCAAAAAAAAAAGATAAGGAAAGTTGCTTGATTCCCAGCTAGAAGGCCAGATGGAATAAGAAGCAAGGGATG
Source organism: Ahaetulla prasina (assembly GCF_028640845.1). NCBI lineage: Eukaryota > Metazoa > Chordata > Lepidosauria > Squamata > Colubridae > Ahaetulla > Ahaetulla prasina. Next base: position 99,411,118 of record NC_080540.1, read on the forward strand.
ATTTTGGCCACTAGAAGGTGCTCTTTCACCTTGCAGGAAATGTTTCAAAGTGTTTAAAATGCTTTCAACTGGGGGGAAAAATGAGAGATCAGATGAGTTTCAAACTGCAGAGGCCTGACTCTGATAGATAATAAGGCTGCATTACACATCCAGGGCCCCAGGCTCAAGCAGAATTAATGTCTCTGAAGAAGTTCTTGGCTTTCAAATAACTGAAATAGTCAACATCTGCAGAATCTCTAAATTAGGGTTATCAGATCTAGGAGCCAAACATCTTATAATCCAGTAGAGGGAAGCAAGCAGAGTTTTCTATACCCTCTCCCCTATTACTATTTGTGTGCTTTATGGTCTCACAAGTGTCTAGCCCCTTAGGCTGTTCCAAAGTGGACTTAACAAATTACAATTTGGGGCTGAATAGTTTGATAATGGAGCCAGGTTGGTACTCAATCTGGACTATGGACACCACAAGTCCTTGCTGGCCAGCCTGTGTCAGGACAGGTGCATCGCTGTCTGCTGTTTTCTTTTACACGTTGCTCGTCTCTCAGTAGTCCTTGTTCTTTCCCTTTGCTTTTCTAGACATTTTCAAACATGAATATCTCCCTATGCCCCTTCCGAAATTCTCTTGTTTGAGACTTACTCAAGACTTTTCTATTCTCCCCATTATACCATTTTTGTTTTGATAAAATGGTTATTAAAAGAAAGAAAAGATGTTCCTTCATTCAATAAAGTGGTGGGTTTCAGCAGGTTCTGACCAGTTCTGGAGAACCGGTAGCAGAAATTTTGAGTAGTTCGGAGAACCGGTGGTAAAAATTCTGACTGGCCCTGCTCCCATCTATTCTCTGCCTCCCAAGTCCCAGCTGATTGGGAGGAAATGGGGATTTTGCAGTAACCTTCCCCTGCCACGCCCACCAAGCCATGCTACATCCAGCAAGCCACGCCCACAGAACTGGTAATAAAAAAAAATTGAAACCCACTACTGATTCAATCGTAGGTCCATCAAAATGGCGGGGCAGTGAAGAATTCATTTCACAGAAGCGAAGGAGTTGCATTTGTCAAAGCTTCCTAGTTTTGTTCCAGTGTGACTATGTTTCAATGCAAAGATATTTTTTTTAAAAGGAAAGGGAACCGTTGCAGTATGGTGGGCACAGAGAAGGAGAAAGAACAAATCAGTGTATAGTATGCTTCACCCCCACTGGAAGATGAAAGGATGCAACAGAAGACAGAAGTGTGCTAACAGAAAAGGTGGGGACAATATGGTGGCAAGGGGATTACTAGATTCCATGTTCCGTATGGGCTATTGTTGGATCAATTGGAAGAAATGGAAGCTACTGACCAGCTGAGAACACAGCAGCTCAGCAGGCTAGGAGCAAAAAGCCATGTGGGGCGGTAACCACCCATTGGAGAGATGAATGTGTGCCTGATGCTTTAGTCAGTTGAAGTGGAAATGTTGTTAGATTGATGTCAAGCCCAAAGATAACGCAGTGAATTCTTATCAAGTCCAATTCTTTATTGGTTTACATCTAATCTCCGAGGGACATGGGTAGTTCAAACATGTGAAAAATAAATGGATTAAATAATGGAGAAAACCTTGCCAGACTAAAGTTATAACCTTCTAACCCAACAGTTAAAATCTAAGAAATTCTAGGATGTGGCCCAGGGGTGGGCTGCTAGAGGTTCTCAGGGGTTCGGGAGAACCTCTAGCTAAGACTCTGTGCAGTTTGGAGAACTCCCAAATCCCACTCCTGGCTGGCCCCACTCACCCTGTCCCACCCCTCCCAGAAGTCTCCTCATGGCCCGTTTTGGATGTAGATAAGTGCAGGGCACACATAGAGGCTCGAGGAGGGCAAAAAACAGGCCTACCAAAAGTTCGGGAAGGCCGGGAATGGGCCCGTTTCCAGCCTACAAGAGGCCTCCACAGCCTGGGGAGGCGGTTTTCGCCCTCCCAGAGGCTCAATAAAAGCCTCTGGAGCCCAGGCCACATTTGGTGTATAAGACGCACCCAAATTTTCACCCCCTTTTAGGGGGGAAAAAGGTGCATCTTATACCCTGAAAAATACGGTAGATCCAATCCATGCTTTACATACTGGCACCTTTGTCCTTCAGTTAAACGAAAGTCACTTAAAATAATGTGTAAATGATAGTGGGTGTTTGAAAGTAGGATGTTGCAAAACAGTTAATAACTGACCATATGGTAGCTTGGAACTGCATTCTTTTAGAACTATATGTGGAAAAAACCAAGAATCTCAAGGCACAATGCTTTGCTTCATTCCAGTTTTGGTGCTAGCTGATGTGGGTGGCATCGCCAGGCTCTGCAGATAGCATTTTAAATGATTCATGAGAAAACATGCAGAAAACTAGATTGGCATGGAATTTGCTATCCCCATTACCCATCCTAACCCTCTCCTGCCTCCATAGTCTCTATTCACAGGCAATGCAGACACTTGACTTTCCTCAAAGAAATGAGGGGTAAAACCTCATAGATTTTACTCCATCCTGAGGCTGACCTTGAACAGTATTAGAGGAAGCGGGAAATTCTGTATTAATGTCAGGACTGCTAAGGGCAAGTCACACCCACCCCATTCAAGGGCTACTGACAAAATGAATATCATTATAAACCTCTAGAAATCATTTACTTAAGAGCCATGGTGGCGCAGCGGTTAGAGTGCAGTACTGCAGGCTACTTCTGCTGACTGCCAGCTATTGGCAGTTCAGCAGTTTGAGTCTCACCGGCTCAAGGTTGACTCAGCTTTCCATCCTTCCAAGGTCAGTAAAATGAGGACCCAGATTGTTGGGGGCAATATGCTGACTCTGTAAATCGCTTAGAGAGGGATGTAAAGCACCGTGAAGCGGTATATAAGTCTAAGTTGCTGTTGCTATTGCTACTGAACTCTTCGTGGTTCATAGCTATTCTATACTTTTTGTATCTTTGATGCTGTTAAATAATACATGATAAATAAGACATGACCTGTGTTCACAGATTCCAATCCATAATTTGGTGCGAATTGAACTAAAGTTACAGTGACCATATTTTCTTGGAAAAAATAAAGACAAGCCTAGAGAAGAGCTGAATCTGAATGCGGTTCATTAAAAAAAAGTTCACATTTATAATTTTTCTTTGCCAAGGAAAATTCAAGAGAAAAGCAACAAGAATAAATCAATTACATAAATATAGTGAACAGCTTTCTGAAATAAAGGACTGTCCTTTATAGTAAAGGCATGTGGTTATTAGAACTATAATTAAGCCTGAGGACATTGGGCTAATGGTAGCTTACTCCATAAAGAATGATGAAGCCAGCAATGGCTAGCACGGCTTGAGAACCAGCCCTTGCTTCTTCTACAGACCATGCTACAATCTTAAAACACTGATTTCCTGACAGTAAGAGTGTAAATTAGATTAGCATTTCCATAACCAAGGTATATTTTTTTTATTGAAAGGGCCTCAAGAACAAAACGCATGATTTTAAAATAATACCTGGCAGTAACTATAAATAACAATGGAAGAGATATTGATGATGTTTGGGATTTTAAAAAATTAAGAATGGACAATGATGAACGTTCAATATAACATAAAATATATTTATGGAATTATTATTATTATAATCAGTCTGAAAAAACAGACTGCAGTCAATAAAGAAGAAAGGATCACATTAATTCCTTATGAAAAGACAATGCACATTGTACCAGTCATTTCAAGATTATTATTTTTTTTAAAAAGTGCTATCTGCAGTGAAGGCTTTGTCTTTTTCTTCTAAGAATATACTGTATGCCTGAGCCAATTTAGCCTTTGTCAATGGGATCTTGTGATGGCTTGCTAGAAATAATCAAAAGGTGCCATTGCTCACATCGTAAATGATGCTTTGTTAATAGATATTTAGGAAAGCAAGAGCAAATAATAGGGTTTTAAGGAAGAATACTCTTCTCTAGTCTCTCCAGTTGCTCTTCAAGAAATTTAACATGTTCCTCAAGGTCCTTTTGTTCAATCAGTAGAGTTATCTTCTCTTGAATAAAGTGTTTGTAGTCCTGGAGCTGATTCTCAGACATGTATTTGGAAAGAATGCCTGACACCACCCTTTCTCTGCGATCCAAGTTCTCCTTCAAGTCCTTTGCATCTTCCCGCTGCCTGGATAAAAGTCGGTACCGCTCATTTAAGGATTCCTGAAGGCAAATATGACCAAAACAGGGTTAATAGGTAAAATATAATGGGATTATAACATAAAGTGAGAATTACTGATTCCTTCTGAGATGCCTCTGAAAATCCCTTGTATCTTGTGATTAGTGACACCATGTGTAGCAGATAAATTTAAATTTAACTCCTTTTTTTGCTTGACTGAATCCAAGCACATAAGGGACCAAATTAGATATTTCACCATACTGAAAAGCAGTTGTGGACAGCTGCCACTTAAAGTTTAAAAAATACATTGTTCTTTCAGTTGTTTTTTTAGTTCAGTTCCATCTCTTTTTCTATTCATTTGGATTTAAAAATGGAAGACAATGTAATTTTAAAGGGTATAATGACAAAAGAAGAAAGGATCTACTTATGTCCCATCATGTTCCATCTTCTATCCCAACCCTGTGTAAAGTTTCTTTGGGTCCCCAACCTATCAACAACAGACACAGGCTTCACTTCAGTTCCCTGGGCAACTGGGAAAAAAGTACCAGGATGTATTTACGAGGTAAGGTAAAGGTTCCCCTCACACATACATGCTAGTCGTTGCCGACTCTAGGGGGCGGTGCTCATCTCCGTTTCAAAGCCGAAGAGCCAGCGCTGTCCGAAGACGTCTCCGTGGTCATGTGGCCGGCATGACTCAACACCAAAGGCACACGGAACACTGTTACCTTCCCACCAAAGGTGTTCCCTATTTTTCTACTTGCATTTTTAATGTGCTTTCAAACTGCTAGGTTGGTAGAAGCTGGGACAAGTAATGGGAGCTCACCCCATTACACGGCAGCACTAGGGATTTGAACCGCTGAGCTGCCGACCTTTCAATTGACAAGCTCAACATCCTAGCCCCTGAGCCACCGCGTCCCTTCAATTTTCGAGGTACAACAATATAAAACTCTACAGTATCTTTCCTGGCACTCACTTTTTCCTCAGCATCTGTGTTTTCATCCATTTTCCCCATAGCATTGTGGATCCGGGCAAGGCGGGTGGAGAGACACAGCAGCAAGTTCACAACTTTCTCTAAATCACCCATGAACATCAGGTAGCGCTCAAACTCATTGGGTTTACATAGATCTCGCACCAGAGAGTCCAGCACCTTCCCATGAGCAGCATGTTCCAGAGCTTCAGACTGGATAAGTTCCTTCTCATCTTGAAGACTCTGCAATTTCGACTGGATGCTCAAAATAAGCTGCTTCTGCAAGAAGAAAAACAGCTGGGAATCTATAACAGGCTGTGCGAATAACCTTGGGAGACAGGAGGAAGAGCTGTGGATTAGACAAAAGATATCTCAATCCACATAAGGGAGCACGAGATGAAAAGCACCCAGAAGGGACAATCCCTAGTGGAAAGGAAAAGGAAAAAGAGAGGACTTGCAAACTTCTATTTCTGTAACCTCAAAATAAAGGTAGTGTTAGCACTTAATAGTTTTGGTTGCTCGTCTAGACTTCCTTGAAGGACTGGCAGAGCCAGAACTGAATTTAAGAAAGATATCTTTAAAAGAATCAATGAATTAGGAACTACCTGGATTTTGGAAATACCTTGAGTAGAATAGCATTTTTTTTGACATAGCAGATGTAAGAATTTGTGGGATTTTTATTGCAATCAAAGATTCTGCTGTTATTTGCATAGTATAAAAAATGTCATTTCTTCTTTAATGAGCTAAACATCGTTAGTAATTTATTAGTACCAGCTAAGACTTCTTTATTTGTAACTTTGGATCTGATCCAGATCAAAATGGTAGCATGAAGATTTCAGCTTTTTGTTTTTCAGTACCCCTACTGAAGTACTATTGCTCAGTACTTTGGGCTGAGCAATAGCTCAAGGTTAACTATGGCACCAATGAAGTTTAAAAAGGATCAGCATTATCTTCAATGTCACAGATCTACAAATAACATTTTTGTCATGGTTTGGTGCAAGTCACTTTGTATTACATTGGTCTGATTCACCAAGTTGCTTCCTGTGTTACTTAATTCATTCAATTCAGAGTCATGAACTAATCCAAGAAAGATTTTACAATCTGGCCCTCGAAATATGTTGGAAATATTGGCAAGGAATCCTTAGCATTTTGATCCAACCAATCAGAAGGACACACAGTTTGGAAAGGCTGTTATAAACTAACATTTTACTTTAAAACATTTGTCCTGTTTTTCTCTGTCACTCAGCAACTATTGGGTGTCTATTTAATTTTTTTCTTTTCTGAAAGAAATGTTACAAGAAAATTATTTTATAGTTTGGGCAGGTGAAGCATTGGAAATTCTTGGAAGGTCTTATAAAAGTGGACCTATAGTGTCCATAATTCCTCACCTGATGTTCTGACAAAATGGATTGCCATCTCATATAATTTTTGCTTTTAAGTAAATATATTTTCAGCAGGATTTTGTTCATTTTTTTTCCAGCAACACAATATGCTTTTACCACAAAATAATTCTATTGAATTCAAGGGAACTTTCCTGTGAATAGACATGTAAAGGTTGTTGTGCCATTCAGCTACTTACTTTCTTACTTGTGATTCTGTCTACATCAGGAAGACTTTCTTTATTTTCTTTATTTTCATTCATTTCATTTATATGAAACATCTCGTCTTCCGCTCTGTATCCAAACTCATTTGCAGTTCCATGATATGGATCTGTTCCACACTCATTGCTTCTTTGGCTGCAAAAATTAAACACTTACAACATTATCACCCAAACCATGTGATGAACAATTAGCCAATAGAGAAGTTATTGTTCAAATAGATGGTTTATTCTAGACCAGGGATGGCTAACCTTTTCTGGACCGAGTGCCCAAAGACCGTGTACGCGCTTGTGGATTTGCATGTGCACACCTGAACCCCCAAAATGCGTACCCTCCACATGCCCCCCGCAGGGCCCCCCTGTGTGTGCAGGCCCACGCACATGCACCCCACGCATGCGCCCCGCAACCCTGCATGCGCAGCAGAGACCCAAAGACCAGCTGGCTGGCGGGAGGCACACACACATGTGCAGCAGAGCTGAACTGGGGGGGCCGGCTCATGTGCCATCAGAGAGGGCTCTGCGTGCCACCTGTGGCCCGCGTGCCATAGGTTCGCCATCATGGTTCTAGATCATTTTTCTTCCAAGCACTTAAATTGATCCTTAAAAATATGTACCACATCCACGATCCTATCTAATGTTTTTATGGGTATCAGAGACAGAATGGTATATGCTTGTTTCAGTATTTCCCAGTGCAACATAGGCAGTGGTGGGTTTCAAGTAACTTAACAACCGGTTCTCATCCCTAATGATTTCTTCCAACAACCAGTTTGCCAAACTGCTCACAAAGTTAACCGGTTCTCCCCAAGTGGTGCAAACTGGCTGAATCCCACCACTGAACATAGATACGTTTTGATTGTTAAGCCATGGACAATATTGAGATACTTGCTTTCCTAATGTGGCATATATAGTTTTTAGTGGCCTGGTATGGCTGCTATTTTGCTAGCGTGAGTCAGCAAAAAAGGAGAAAAGGGGAGAAGAAATTTAGTTCTAGCCATGACGTGTCTTAAAGTTAAACTGGCTGATGAGCTAAATTGGCTGCTGTCCACGATAGTTGTGGGGCAGATGTAGACAGCGGTCTCATTGGTCCAGCCTTGTAAATAGGTGTTGGGGACTAGAGCTTTAAGGGGTCATGCTGCTGGTGTAACCCAAAATTTGAGAGAAAGGGTAGGGGAGAAATGAGGGGAGAACAAGGAGAGAAAATGTGAATTACAAAGACCCTTGTAGAAGGGAGTGGCTGGAGACAACAATTGGAGAGTACAGTTGAAGTGACTGTGCAGAGAAGTTGCTGGTTCCTGAGTCAGAAGGGGAAAAGAAAAGTTAACATGCAATTTAGAATAGAATAGAATAGAATTTTATTGGCCAACTGTGATTGGACACACAAGGAATTTGTCTTGGTGCATATGCTCTCAGTGTACATAAAAGAAAAGATACGTTCATCAAGGTACAACATTTACAACTTTTAAATTTAAAAAAATTTAAATTTAAATAATTTTAAATTTAAAAAAATTTACTGGAGGAAGAGAAGCAAAATCCCAGAGAGATGGTATCTTCACTCAAGACTCAAGAGGAGAATGAGGGAGATGGTTGGCTATGGATGGAGGATTGGAACCTTTGATGAAGTCCTAGTCTGTGGCAAAGGATTGCCATCATTGAAAACTTAAATATACCTCCAGTTCCAAAAGAACCCAGTCAATTGTGACATCCAATTATACCCACTAATTGATAGGTGTTTATAGTGAGAAGAGTTCTGAAAGAATAATTTTCTTGGGATTGAAGCCAGTGCTATAAGGTTGCATTTTCAAAGTTGGAGGTAATATCACAGAAAAAGATACTATCAGCAAGAGAGGAAGAGGAGATCCGATAAAGGAAGAAACAATAATTTTGCTGCCTGCTGCACCATGCAGTTCCATCAGATGGCAATAGCAATAGCACTTGGACTTATATACCATGTCACAGTGCTTTACAGAATTCTCTAAGCAGTCAGCATACTGCCCCCAACAATCTGGGTCCTCATTTTACCAACCTCGGAAGGATGGAAGGCTGAGTCAATCTTGAGCTGGTCAAGATCGAACTCCTGACAGTGGGCAGAGTTAGACTGCAATACTGCATTCTAACCACTGTGCCACCATGGCTCTTAGATCCTACATGCACACGAAAGAAAAAGATTATATAAACACCAGATATTTCTGTCAAAAAATTGCCAAAATTCCTTGTAGCATCATTGCAAACTATCTGATCCGAGATAAGAGTATTTATTCCTCTATGTAATATATTCTACTTTGACTGAATTTCAGACCTTCCACACACAAAACTTGTGCTCTGCTACTGAACTACAGTCTTTCCTTCAGGATAGTGTCACATATTTTAACAAATGCTGTATCTCTGATGTTCATGGAAAAACAAAAACAAAACTCCTGAAGAATTACAAATGCTCAAATTTGTTAGCAGGAAAAGCTAGCTACCAGACTCCTGATTTTTTTGCCATATTAGATTTAACATGGCTCTCCACTGATTGTGCCTATGATATTCATGCACCAATGTATTTTTTCCAGTTACAAACAATCCACAGAGCTGTTAACATCCATTGTGCTGCACACATTTATCTCTACCCTTACATTCAATTTAAAGTTATGTGCTTCCTAAACTTACTCATTTGCTTGGGCAGATTGATTTCCCCCATTCCTTCTGTGAGTCCTCCCTACCACTGAACTGTTCACAGGAAAAAGGCCTTCCATGAGATCATAGACAGTCTTTCTTGAGGGATGAGGCATGAGGATGTCAACCAGAGAGCTGTCTTCCGCAATAACCTCCACTGCAAGATGGCCATACTTTTGATCCTGTTGAGATTTTGACTGAGCTATGGATAAAGCTGTATCTTGCAATGAAAACTGATGCTCCTGTTCATTTTGCGGAACTTTTAAATTTGCAAATTGTTGACTCAAATGTTGAGGTCCTTCATTGTCTAACAGGGTTGTGCAATTGTCTGTTCTTTCTTCTGACTGATCTGATGCATCTTCTTCCTCTCTGTGCTGCCACTGGGTTCCCCCAGGATCACTGAACACTTCCAAGTTTTCACTTATTTGTTGCTTCAACTGAGAATTCTTACTGTTTTCTTTGGAGAACGAAGACAATTCAACTTCTTTACTGTGTGAATTCTCTAAGGATTTCTTATCCTCTTCACTGTCTGCAGAATCTTCTTTCTTAGACACAGAGAAGCTAGAACAAAAAAGTAGATACAGAATTATACAGTTCTACACAGTCTTTTTTTTTTAAATTATACTTCTTACGAGCCAATGCATGGGATGTGTTTACAGTGTATAAGGCAATAGTCTCATTCTATTTGTATATTTACAAAGTCAACTTATTGCCCCCCCCCAACAATCTGGGTCCTCATTTTACCTACCTTATAAAGGATGGAAGGCTGAGTCAACCTTGGGCCGGGATTGAACCTGCAGTAATTGCAGGCTGCTGTGTTCTAATAACAGGCTTCTTACCAGCCTGAGCTACTACAGCCCTTATACAGTTCTACACAGTCTTTTTTTTAAAAATTATACTTCTTACGAGCCAATGCATGGGATGTGTTTACATGTGACAGTAAGCCACAATATATTTTGTTTAATTTTGGTTTAGGATATTGTATAAACCCAAATATTGTGGTTATATCCCCGGGCTTCTTTAGATGTCATTTTTCCATTTTTTTAAAAAAAAGTTTTAGAGCTGCACTCTACCATAAGCTCACTTACTTACATACCAAATAGTATATACATTTTATACTATAATAATAATAACTTTAAAAAATTAAACATCTTTTCCCAGATGTTATTAATTTGGAAACAGTGTCAAATATTTCTTTGGACAGTCTTGTTTTCGATTTCTCATCCACCCAAACTTAATACCATGAAGTTTTGAAGGGTGCAAAAATTCTGTACAATAGCACTGCTGGAACATAATACGAAGTGCCATAAATGCCTCACATATCTCAATCACATCCTGTTGGAATTAGTATTTTTTCTCAAAAAAAATAAAAATAAAAAGACCACCAGAAGTTAGTTTTAAAAATTCATCTAAAGAGGTACTTGTATGGATTAATTTAATAGTACTCTTTTACACCAATTATCCAAGCACAGAGCCTGCATAGGAGGTACTTGATGGGACCTGTGTATCTCAAATGCCTTGTTACTATTACTGACAGTTTCACAGCTGAAATAGGCTTCAGAGTTGCTTCAGAGACAAGACTGAATCCTTTTCTTATCAAAACACTACTTTATTTTGTAAACAAGTTCACATGTTTAATTCCTTTATTATTTTAAACATTATATTCAAAAACTGCTGAAATGCTGAAGTCAGAAGAACTCATCCAACAAAAGTATTTTAGTTCCCATTCAATATTTTAAACACATTTCTTGGTTTAGCTTTAGGCTTAGTGATAGTGGCAAATATTCTTGGACTGCAATCATTGTACTAATACTTGCCTTTAACAATAAGCAGGGGGATGGGGGCGGATGTTGCAAAAAAGGAAATTAGTGTTTGGTTTGCGCATGGTTTAATATAATAGTTATGCTCCTCTTTTTTTATCCAGGTAAGTTGGAAACTTCATCAGCCATTAACCCCTAATGATTTATAGCACCTTTGACAAGGTCACTAATGCAGGTCACGAGCAAGGAAACAAAAAGCACCCAGATTACAAGAAGGATTTTTAATGCCATCCTTAGGGCTAAAGTACAGAAACCGTGACAGGAAACTTCAGCCCTCATTTATAATTGAGTACATTAAAAAAAAAAGTATCTTGGATAGTTTTAAATCTTTTCTTTTCAGGCTTTCGGTAACCTAGGCTGAGCTGCTATTTATAAGTAACAAATGAACTCTGCCACCTGTTGATTGCTCATGTCTATAATTCCTTCCATTTTTTTCCTTCACACACACTTCATAATCTCACCCAGGCACTGTTGAAGTGATAGAATTTCTGTTTTCATTACTGCTATTTTGGTGTAACAATGATTGGATTACTCTAAAAAATGCTATAGATCACTACTGGGAAAATAACTCTACACTTATCAGCTTTTTTTACCTGATAGTTATATCAGATTATCATGTGATTGCTTAATATATATATCATCACATATTTAATATATATTTAATATAATTGCCCTGAGCATTTTCTATGAAATGGCAAGTTATAAATTTAAAAAATTTTCAAGGCATTTTCTGCTATTGGCTCAACTTGGAAAATGTCCTTTTTGAAATACACAGTTTAAGCATAAGTCTGGGAAAACACGGATTGTTTTGATTGCTTATGGTGAAAGAAAGCGGGAAACATACAAGAGAGGTAAGAGGTTCTCTGTGTGGAACAAACCACTTTTTGATAATGCCAAGTGTCAACACTGGAGAGAGAAAAAATGGAAATGTAAGAAAAGGCAAAAAATAAAAGAAGAAACTAAAAATTAAACAACAGCAGGATGGGAAAGTACAAAGACTTTTTAAAAAGTATTAAATGATGGCAAAGCGAAGAGGATCTGGAAGCTTCTTTTGGAAGAGAATGCAGCAAATGATTTTCAGAGAACCACAGAAGTATATTTAATTAGGATGCACTAATGAAAAGTATGAAAAAGAATCTTTGGTAGAACGATACAGTGAAAGATTAGGGCGAGGGAAAATGCATATGAAAATGCAAGAAATTTCTTGCACCCTGCATGTAAAGCACATGTCGGAAATCATGTTCATCTCTGCATAAGAAAATTCTAATGACGTCAACTGGCCAGATTTATTATATGGTCCCATTTACCTGTGGTGTGCAGCATAATATTCATGATCCTGAGATGACGAGGTTGAAAAAGCTGTAGATCTATAGTAATCCTAAAAAAAATAAAAATTCTGTAAGAAAGTTTCATCATTACAAAGGTTGGGTTTTTTTTATTACTTTTAATCTAAATGTGTTGATATAAAATAACACGTTAGCAACAGGAAATGAGGATGTTTGAGGCCAAAGTATTGTACATAGGGACTCTGGTTCAAGAATGTAGATTGCTAAGAATCCAAATAGACATGTTTTCAGTTCAAAGGCAGAAACAAAGACTTTGATACCTACCAGACCTAGTGGTATACCCAATAGGAGAAGACCGGGTCAGCTGATTGGCAAGATAGGCTTAACTATGGACCTGTTTTGCCCTGCATGGTATTTCAATACTCTGCAAAGCATTTTACCCCTCATTATGAGTCAAACTGGCCACTGGTATAACATTCACCCAAGAAATGCCAACCCTAGACAGAAACCACAGATTGTTTCATAATTTCTAAATATAGCAGGTTACACTGAGTCACTAGTCTCTTGGGCCAATTGAAAGACCTCAAAGATTAGACATCTTATATAACCAAAGTTTGTTGACTAAAGTTTGAGCATGAGAATATTTATGGCTCAGGGATGAAATGAGGGTGTTCTCTAACTTTGGTGGTTTCCTTGCGGACATCTCATTCCCAAACAATTGCCATTCATCAGTGTTGATGAATAACTGCAATACTGAGAAAAATTATTTTTACAACTGATAAGAATGCATGATAACAAGGGGAAAGGCTGGCTGACTTGTACTGAAGGGATCCCTAGGAGGGGATTGGAAGTGGGACTGGTCAAGAAATTCATCTCACACAATAAAAAACAGAAAATCTAAGCAGATGAAACATTTGCTTCACACTCCCGGAGCTTACCAGTGAATAATCCCAGACTTATTTCCTAAATAGTGATCACATGGCATCATGTAACTTCGCTACAGGTAGTCCTCATCTTACAACCATTCATTTAGTGACCATTCAAAGTTACAATGGCACTGAAAAAAGTGAGTTAAGACTGTTTTACACACTTATAACTGTTGCAACATTCCCGTGGTCACATGATCAAAATCTGGACAGTTGGCAACTGGCATGTATTTATGACTGTGGCAGTGATCACCTTTTGTGACCTTCTGATCAGCAAAGTCATTGTGGAAGTCAAATTCACTTGACAGCTGTGTTACTAACTTAACCACTGCAGTGAGTCGCTTAACAGTTGTGGCAAGAAAAGTTGTAAAGTGGGGAAAAACTCACCAAACATCTTAGCAATAGAAATTTTGGCCTCAGTTGTGATCGTATGTTAAGGACTACCTGTATTCAGGGACCAAAGAGGGAAAGGTGCTTAGATCTGGTTTGGATGGGCTCACTAGGCCTGTTATCCTTAAAAAAGAAGCCAAGAGAAGATGTGGTTTCTCTACGGAACAGCTAATTCAAACTGGAATATTATATAACTGATTCCTTCTTGCTCCATCCAGATTGAGCACCTCTCCATCCATAAAATATGTTGTTGTGCAGCTACAATCAACAGCTCTCTCTCTTTCTCTCTGACATACACACATGCATGCATGTACACATGCACACACATGACCAATGGAATTTTTTTTCCACCGTTCGTAACTATGCAGGAAGAAACATACTTGGGGAAGTGGGAAAGTCACTGCTATGAAGGGGAAAGCTGCAACTTCCCTGAACTCTGTGTTATAATTCACCCAAAGTGTTACTTTGCTTTCTGTTTTTCTTTAGTTCATATTTACAGACACACAAACAAATATATGAATTAAAGAAAATCAGAAAGCAATGTAAGGTGCTATACAAAAAGCAGAATGTATAAATTAGCCACAAAGTTATTGATAATTATGCACATTGTTTAAATAATAAATAAATAGAACATAAGAAACCAGAATTTTACATGAAATGGGAGATCTTAGCCAAAACAATTCTATGTATAAGATAAAGAGGAAGGTATTATCTAGTCTCTCATTCTTTCTAAATTTGGCTCTTTAAAAAAAACAACCTATCATGAAAAATCTACCAGTAATCTATTAACTACTTTATGATATTAAAGTATTGGGAAAGGAAGAATAAAAATATTATAGCAAGTTACTGTTTAAGTCACAGTGATTTTAGTGAAAGAGAAAGTAGTGCAGATATTTTCTCTTTCTTTCTGCTCAAACATACTGAAGTTCAATTGACATCATTGGAATTACAGTACAAGTGAGTTAATTTTTCAGACTATGAAATTCATTCATTCTTCAAGAACATGCTGGAAATAAATGTGACAATGAAGCATAAGTCATGCTTTCCTCCCTGATTTTTTTTCATTCAATGATCACTTCAATATATTGCCTTTACACATTCAGACTCATATGTATTAAAGTATACTAAAGGAAAGAGCAAATTATCACCAGAAGTAAATTATGCATTAATAGCTTCATAACTACCTGAACAGGAGAAGGAACTGATTGGGATCTCTCTCGAACTCTGCTAGAAACAGAATCTGAGTGAAGAAAACTTTGAGCAGGTACATATTTGCTGTTATAGCTTTCTTCACTGATAGCAGGCTGTGCTTTTGAATTCAACAGGTCAGACTCCAGTGATCTGACAATACATCTATCAGTTGTGGTGGTTGTGCAGGTTAAAGTAGGGAAGGAAGAAGGTGGTTCATGAATTCTCCCAGAAGCAGGGAAAGGAAAGGACATATTCTGTGACTTCCTAATGATATCAGGATTGGAACTGTTGTCTTCTGGAAGCCTCTTTGAACTCAGAATTCTGAGTTGTGAAGTCTGCTGTGACCAGTTCTTTGCCACGGCAGGCTGTTGCCCAATCTTTCGTTCCATGTACTCTAGGAGTGCATTCTGTTGCAATTGCTTCAGTTCAGCTTTTGAAATGGCTCTGCCTTGATTTTCCAGAGCTTTACTTCTGATTATCCTTATCCCCTGTCCGGTAATTTCATCAGACCGGGATCTTGCCTTTTTCTGTCCCCATGATATATTTTGATCCTTCTGATCATCCAATTGATTGAGCTTATCAGGTTCAGAATAAGACATCTTCTTTTGTTCTTTGGTTGCCCTTTTCCTGGCTCCAATTCGAAGAGTCTGTGGTTTTTTGGATTCCCAGTCTGCATAGGTATTTTCCTGTGGCTTGGTTGGAGGAATTGATTTGGAGTCCTCATTTGTACTAGATAATGAAAATGATCTTAGATGTTCAATAGATGGCCTTGAAGACGGCTTCTCTTTTAGCCGAACAGGCAAGCTCATCTGTAAATCCTTCCTCTTAAAAGATGTCTCTCTTAGGACTTTCTGTTGGGCAAATTTAAGTTTTTCTCGGTAGTCATTCTTGAACTTTTCATCCAAGGAACCTTCATTCTTGTTGACAATATCATCCGCGTGGCTGTTACTGTCTTTTGGCCTTATTCCTGGTTCAGCCAAGCCTGAATGATTGTTCCGTGGAGATTTCATCAAAAAGTCTTCATGTTCTTGATCCAGATTTTTATGATTCATAAGGCTGGAATTTCTCCCACCAGAGAGATAATAAAGCAAAGGAGTTGTCTTTCTGTTTATCTTGATATTGGCAGAGTCATTCTGGGGTTGACTTTCAGCCTTTGAAAAGGGCAGTCTGGGAAAACCAAAAGGCTTGAGCATTTCCTCCTGTTTAGGAAATGCTAAAAGGCTGGTGCTGCTGGTTGTATTCTGCTCTGCTTTTCCAGGGCTGCTGAATAATTGAGAAGCAACTTCCTCTGCATCATAGTTGAAATAAGATCCTGAACGTGATGTCTCATAAATCTTACCATAAGATGTTTCGGTGGGAGCCAAAGACTGAGATGGCAGGTTCTGGATTTTTAAAGGTTGCTGCGAAATGCTTCTGTTGTTTCCTTCCTCAGAACAGAAAGTGCTGTCCTTATCTTCATACGTATTAATTATTCTCGGTGTAACTTCATTAGGAACAGAGCTGTCAGCGTATTTTAAACTTTTACTGCTCTTGTATATACTGTGATCAAAACCTGAATAATCATCAACTCTGAACAGGTCCAGAAGCCCATAAAGCTGCCCCTCCTGTTTCCTGGGTACTGGAGCCCTGCTTGTCAAATCAGCTTCTCCAAAGTGTGGCTTGTGTACACTGCTGGCATAATACTGTTTGTCCTCCAGTGGATCATTAACAGGTTTGCGGTTGGTCTGCAGTGAAAGAGAAGGCTTAGCCCTCGTTGCCTCTGGAATTTTATAAGCATAAATTGCATTCTGAGCAGTCAACAACTTCTTGGCCAAAGAGCCCAGTTTTGACTTTTCTTGAAGAACAGAATGCTTGGTGGAAGAGGTAGTACTATTCTTTGTAGTATTCAGGTTAGTAGGACACCAAATGGCGTCCTTTTCTGTGACTGGACTTTCATTCTGAGAAAATGAGAGCCAACAGTCATTACAGCAATTTGGTAGGGTGTGCAAAGGAAGCCCTTGGTTGCCCTCTTCCATGTAGGTTTCTCCTTGAACATTACGGCTAAAGCAAATTCCAGCATGAGTTTCATCCACATTTCGGTTAATTTTATAGTGATCTACTTGACCTGTTGGGGATGGCGGATGAGAAAGCAGAGGTGAGAGCCTGATCAATGGTGATGCAGTTTGGTATAACATCTCAGGGGTTGGCTGGCTTCCATATGATTTGATACATGTAGGGCTGTCCAGCCTAGGGTAATTGCCTTTTCTCCCTATCTTATTTTCATACATCTGTCCATCCTCAGAATGCCTTGCACTGGGATTACAAATATTTCCTATATATCCTGAATCCATATATGGCATTTGCTTCAGAGGCAGCAAATCATGTTCACCAGAGCCTAATGACATAGGGACGTCTGGAAGATTTGAGCTCCCTGAGAAAGAACTGTATGCAGAATCTGTTTTTCCAGAAATGTGCATATATTGGTCTATGCCAGGAAGAGGGGTCTCTGGAGATAAAATGTGAACATTGTTAGGTGAGACCAATGGTGACAAGAGCTCAGCTATTTCTCTGACATCTTCAGGGTGCCATTTTGACACTTCGTTGTCAGAGGAAGACATTTTATACTTTGAATCAGTCTGGTCTTCCAGAAAAGAAGTAATCTGAAGAGATCTCTGGTCTTATTGCCAGGAATGCACATATTGGAACATATTTCTTTGGAGAAAGTTTCACCCGTCAGCTTCACCTTTCATGAGAAGAGTAGATGGATGCTAGAAAAGAAAAAAAAGAATTAAAACACCACTAGTACATCTGTTTGCTTTTTCTAGCTAATCATTAAGATGATAAACCAAGCAAAACATTTATCAACCCAAATGTTTTAAACATCCAGTACCATATTTTATAAAGAAAATAATCTATCTCTCGTGATATAATTTTAAAAAATTGCTCTTATGATTGAATATACCTGCGAAACTCTGGTGCACAATTATTAATATTCTACACTTATATCGTGTGAAATCATTGTGGTATTGTTTTCTGGTATATTTTACAGATATAACTGTTACTGGAATTTCATAATTCCAGTAATTAATATTATAGTTTTTATAATAATCATATTACATATATTTTATCACATATATTGTACTTTTTAACCAATGCAGCAAACAAACACTTGATACCAAATATTAGGAGTAATAGCACTGAAGCTGTAATTATGAATCCTATTGTCACATGAATTATATTTACATGTGCATTGACATTAGAAGAGGAGACATGTTAACTTTTCTCATCTGTTACATGAATATATTTGTTTTACAAATTATTTGTGCAGTGATCAACTGCTGGCTGACTGTGACACAGCAAAAATTGTCGTGTTTATTCACTCCTCCCCCACTTGTACTTTTATCCAGAAACATTTGAATGGTTAGCCTTAAAAAAAATTCAAATTGTTTTTATGGAAATATTTTATCTGCTTTTGCCACTGCTGTGTAAAATTTGAACAGATTTTGTTTCAGCCATTTATTTATTTGCCAATAATGCAATTCCTCCCCGAAACCTGTCTTGGTCAGAGAAAAAAAACAAGGTAGGGTTGTTCTCAAAGGCTTCTGTTTGAGTGATAAGTTTCTCATTTCCTGGTTCCTCATTCTGGAATTTGACTTTTGTTCAGACTTTGGTCACTTAGAAACTGCCAATCCCTTGTGCAATTTTCTTCTTCCCACCTTCTCTTTGTAGAACCTTATCTCATTTTTTTTTTCCATTTGGTTGTCCTAGTGCCAAGAAGCCTTTACTGTCTCCGGATATATTTGAGACTGAAACTGCAAACGAAGGATCCCACTTGATCTCCAACTCTGAAGACACCATAGCAAATATTAACCTTCTATGGTTATATCTTAAATGGCAGGACTGTCCCTTTAGTTTTCCTAAATACTATATGAATGTGAAGATATTTTAAATTTAGCTAATGATCTTTATTATTACATAATACTTAGTAAAATGGAAAAGAGTTTGCATATGAAAATGTCTTGGAAGGTTATCCCCACAATTCACTGGCAGGAAATTTTAAAAACCATTAAAAAAATTATATTAGTCCAAAGAAGTGAACTCATGTTCTTTAATTTTTAGACAGAAAACTAGCATGCAAATCAAACCTTGAATCCAAAAACAACAACAACAACAACAAATCCAGCACATGACCAAAGAATTTTTTCTGAAATAAGCCATGCAATGAAGAGAACTTATGAATCAAAGAAAAGATTATTAGGGGGAAAAAAGAATTATAACTGTATTTCAAATACTTTGGATTCTTGTCAGTGCTGGGACATTCAAATTCAATCCTCATCACATGTGTTAAACTATTTTAAATGATACTAAAGCCAGCATAGCTGATACTGCTTAGCAAGTCCACTGAAATAGCCTTTTGCCTCAGAGAAGAATAATGGTATGTTTATCCTAGTCTGATCCAAGGTTATTTTCTAGAGTGGCAGTTTGGATTCTGTTTAATCGTTGAAGGAATCCTGGCAGCGAGTTGCTAAGGTCTCTTTGCTGCCAAAATAAGAAGTATGTTTAAAAAGAATGCAAAGAAACTACCTGAGCACCAGGGCCCTGAGTATCATGCCACATAAGTCACATTGGTAAGACTCCCGAGAGTTACGCTGGTTTTGTGACCTTACTGAGCATGAAGACTTTCCACACCAGAATTCACTGCCAACATATAGCTAGTGCAATATTGGAAAGGTGGTATTTTTACGAATCTAAATCAGGCTATGCAGTGGAAGGCAAGATTTTATCTCATGTTCAAGCTCCATAATCAGTTAGGAAAGTAATGAACTTTTATTTACCTGTCCTATGTTTGGGTTTAGACCCCAGGAGGCTCTCAATGCATGCTGGGTAAATAGTTTCTAATCCAGTTAGATAAACTAAGACTCGTATTTAACAAATCATGAATCATTCTCCAATCTTCACTGCCACATCAAAGACTTAGCTAAAGTTAAATGCACATCTTAATTGGCAACATGTGTAAAGCACTTGAGCCACTTAATTTTCCCCACCTGGAAGAAGGGAAAAAATCTGGCAATTTCCTTCGTAGACTACAAAAGATAATCAGATAAAATGTCAGAAATCCTAAGAAATCCCCAAAACTTTAACTTTAGACTGTCTACTGTCGATCTCACCCCATTCCTAGGAGGTCATCAGCACACCAACATGCCTACCATCCCTGTCCTAATGTCCTTTTTATTCATATCCATTTCATGTATTCATAATTATGTTTATACTTATATTGTTATCTAATACATGCTGAAAGGAAGGAAGGAAGGAAGGAAGGAAGGAAGGAAGGAAGGAAGGAAAGAAAGAAAGAAAGAAAGAAAGAAAGAAAGAAAGAAAGAAAGAAAGAAAGAAAGAAAGAAAGAAAGAAAGAAAGAAAGAGAGATACAATATACCTTCCTGAATTTGGAATTGTCATCTGGCTATTGCTGGAATATTTGCCCACACAAGAGCAAATCACATATCACTAAAACCTGTGTCATTTACCAGCCAATTGTAAAAGCTTTTGTTCCATCTTGTTTTCATTTCTACCAGCTGAGTGGCAAGTCAGCAGCAATAAAGAAGCAAAGCATGGGAGAAATGTGCCAGAAGAAAGCATCTTCCTTCGGTTGTGAAGGTAGGCTAAAGAAACAACTACCTGGTGCAGAGCAGTCAGATTTTATTTATTCGTTGCATTGCTCCATCCAGTTTGCAGATGGTGGCAACCAGACCACATGGGGTGTCTAAGCAACAGGGATTGCTCCAACTTTTGACACACCTCATTATTCCGGTTCCAAAGACCGGAACAAGGCATCGTTATTTTTCAAAATAACCAAAGAGGGTAGAGAATTAGTTACTGTTTTGGACACAATGTTTTCTTGGAGAAATTGTACCTGGAATATAGTACGAAATTCACCTAATGATCATGAGGCTAAAGAATTCAGAGTTTACTGTTTAAATGGTCTACAGATCTCACAAAGATTATTGTTAATCTTTGCCAGAATCAAGTTACTTTCATAGCCCCAGGAGGGTGTATTGGAAAGGTACACATATTTTCAATATTTTAGTATATTTGTCCCAGGTTTGGACACAGGGTTACTAGGTCAATGGGTATACATTTCTGGGGGATCTGATGGTATAGTTTTTATGAAGGACATATTCAGAGGTTAACATGTTAGAAAACCCATGTTCGAATCAACTACCTTTGGGCATCGCTGTGCCCTAAAGTAGTCTGACAGTTGTGAATCATACATCTTAATGACAGGCAAACAGTTTTGGCCTCCAAAATAGCAATTTCCCTGCAAACATTCTGAGGTCATTGAGAAAAATAAATAAATAAGCTGTCTCTCAACAGAGCTCTGCATTTCAAAACGTATCATGATAGTCAATATGTCAGCATTCCAGAAAACCCCTCCTGCAGAAAAGACTCCGAAGCCAACATCTTTCAAAGTTCTTTTACTAGTATAGGTAAACTGGCACAGTTGGATGAAAACTGAAACTGGGGATTCTGGTTCCTCCCTCAATAATACAAACCCCAAAATCTCCGCCGTCATGACCCCTCTGCCGGTCACATGCTCCAGTCCTCAACCGTCCCATGTCGAAGTATCACTCTAACTACTCCTTCTCCAGATGCGAACCTAATCTGACCTTGACAGGCAGGAAGAATGTTGTTTTTTCTAATCATCCATTATACTACCACCCTCCTCCCCTCCTTTCCCACAGAGGAGAAAATGGCAGCGTGCAGAAGCCTTCGGCCTAGTATGGCTTCCAAAGCTGACACAATATAGTATAAAACTACCAAAGTTGGAAAAAAACGAGACCACTGGCACTGTAGCACTGACTCTAACAGTGTCCTGGAAAAGGAGGGATGGGGTGATAAAACAAAAACAAAAATGTAACTTTTTAAAATCTCCCTCTTTGGTTATCCTGGACAATTGTTTGTAACCTACTTATCGCTGCTATTGATCTAGTCTCTCATCAGTCCTGGAAGGCCACTGGATGACTTAGCCCAACCTCAGAGTTGAGTTGTGCAGAAAAGAATTCTGCCTACAGTGCCTTGACAGATAGGATTTATACCTAATAAATAAGTAGATAAGTTTTACCTTCCTGACACCTCAAAAATCAGCCACAATTTCTATAGCTAGCTTAGACGATAAGGAGATTGAAAAATTGTGAACCTGGGGACCTGTACTGCTCTTTCACAAGGCTTATGTTATGGCAAATTCTTTCCAAAGTCCTGACAATGAACATGCCAGTAGATTGAAATCTGCATCACATCAGAGGTGTGATCAACTAACCTATGGAAGGTGGCATCCTAAGATGATCCCAGGTTGATCTTCTGCATGATCCTCTGCTCTAGTTCCTGGTCCTTAAAAATGTTCATGTTACAGGAGTTACTGTAGTTATCTTTTTTTTTGCCTCATAGTATTTATTTTATTTATTTATTTTTTATTTGCCACAACAGTATATATAAACATAAACATGAAAATAACTATATAATATATAAGCATATATATGAGCATAAGTATGTGATAACTATATTAATTGGCTATAATGAAAGGAAACAATAGGACAGGAACGGTAGGCACATTTGTGCTCTTATGCACGCCCCTTATAGACCTCTTAGGAATGGAGTGAGGTCAATAGTAGAGAGTTTTTGGTTAAAGCTTTGGGAATTTTGAGAAGAGACCACAGAGTCAGGTAGTATATTCCAAGCACTAATAACTCTGTTACAGAAGTCATATTTTCTGCAATCAAAATTGAAGTGGTTAACATTGAGTTTAAATCTATTGTTTGCTCTTGTATTGTTATGATTGAAGCTGAAGTAGTCTTCAACAGGAAGGACATTGCAATAGATGATTCTATGAGTTAAACACAGGTCCTGTCAAAGGCAGCGGAGTTCTAAGTTTTCTAAATTCAAGATTTCAAGTCTGGTGGCATAAGGTATTTTGTCAGAGGAATGGAGAACTCTTCTTGTAAAATATTTCTGGACACATTCAATTGTATTGATGTCTGAAATGTGGTATGGGTTCCAGACAGGCGAGCTGTATTCAAGAATTGGTCTAGCATTTGGTAGTGTCTATTCATTATTTGTCCTTGATGACTGTTATCTGCCACTATTTATCTGCTCTTGTCTCTTTAAAGAGATGGATACAGCAGCACATGGACATAAAGGGCTTGAAGTAGCATGCTATTTGGATGTAATAAGTGGTAGTAAATAAAAACCACTCTTGCCCATTGTTTCCCTAATAAAGCACAGTGAACTCTTCAGCTGGCATTTGTTGCCTATTTATGAAAGCAAAGAGAAACACAGATGATTGCTGGGAATGTGAGTACACAAAAGATTCAACTTGCATACATGTATTAGACATCATGACTTAATTGTGCCACTTGTTTGGTGACGTTATGATTCACATGTTGTCGTTTTGACATAATATGGATTCTGTAAGTTCTTAGAAGCAATTGGAGACATGTTTAGCAATTTGATTGCCAAAAGATTATTTTTCAAACTTCTGACACACTGATGAATTACATCCAGTTCTAAATCAGTTACAAACAATCTTCTATCTTTCATGGATACCCAGAATCAGATGCCTGAGACTGATGCTTCACCTGCCTAATGGCAGAGCAAGTAACTCCATAGCTCATATCAACAATTGTAAGGGTTCTTGAGTGCTCCATCTCACAGCATCTCCTAGCAGAAGAATGGGAGAAGGAAGATGCCACAGACTTTCATGAGAAATACCATTTTCCATACAAGGGAACTTATATGTATTTTGGGTTTCAGTTGGAAGGGTAAGTTCATTGGAGAGTTAGCTTCCCCAGCAAAAAGCTTAGCATTCCAACATAGTTTCAAGAACAGTTTTGATATCAAAACTTATTTTGAGCTTAGGGTTAGGGAAAGCAGCCAAGTTGGGTAAGAGGTAGAAGCGGAGAATAGTTAATTGATAAAGTAGATCTACAAGACAGATTAAAGAAGGGGGAAGGACAAACCAAAATGATGTGCTGCTTGAGGAGCAGAATATAGCCCTCCCCATGCCATGTGCAGAGGGATGAGGTCTAAGTCCTTTGCCTTAATGATGGAGACAGCCTTGCAAGTAAGACAAGTCCTGAGGAAGAGTAAAGTCATGACACTAGAAATGGCAAATAATAGAGAAGGGTAAATCTGTCTCTGAAAAAACCCCACTAATATTATGCAGTAAAGCCACTAATGTCTGTCTGTCTGTCTGTCTGTCTGTCTGTCTAACTATGTATTTATTGTGATTTTGCAGTAGATTATAATCGGCTTCTATTAGCTTTTCAAAATAGCCCAGATAGGAAACCAAAACCATGAGTACTAATATGACCTTTATTGTAGTGTTACCATAACCGAGACTTGTATGTCTGAAAGCACTCCCTGCCCTCATTCTATTTTCGAAAGAATTAGAGAGAATCCCTTCTCAGTAGCTTTCTCCTCCCCTTTGTTCCTTTGGACTTTCTCTTATCAAAACATTGTTAGGCTGCAACTCTTCCTCCTGTCTCCCAAGGTTATTCTCATAGTCCATTACAGCTACCTTATTATAATGTTTTTATTGTACTATTCTTAGTTACAAGCAAACAACAAATACTTCTATTAGGAGTGGTGATGGAAAAGTAAATATACTGTATACTGAAGAAAGAAATAATCAGTTCAGGAAATAAAGAGGTGGCGGTGCAAAGAAGAGAAGAGAGCTCAAGGATCACAGGAAAAAGCACCATGCTGTTTTGTTTCTCCAAAAACCATGAAGAGATTAGAGGCCAAGGAGAACTAAGCCTGGATACTTTCCCATTCTGATTCTGAACCTCTTTGAATGCTCAGACCTTTATATTCACATCTCAGCAGCCTTTGAAGGCAAACTGAAGGCAAATAAATAAATAAATAAATATCAAAAAAATCAAAAAATCAATCAAAAAATCAAAAAATCTTTGGAGTTTACCACCTCAACACACATCACACACCTATCTTTTCATACAACAACTGAGTCTACCTGGAGATGGAAAATGGGCATGGATTTTTGTCTACCAAATATGTTTTGTTAACATTTGTTGACCATAATCTTAACCCTAACCCTTTTTTTAAAGGTGACTTGAAAGGGACCACTTCTCACTCCTGACTGGATCTTCAAAGTTTGATATTTTTTTTGCGGGATTTAGATATCCCTGCCCATTTATCTGAATTAATATTAATATGTCAGGGTTGTTTTTTTTCCTTTTAACTCTTTCAAGGTCAGCACCCCATTCTCTACATTTCTCCTCAACAAGTGAAAATTACTGAAGACGCTCTGGGTCACGCAAGAGTATTGCTCCTGTGATGTTAAAATCTACCTGGAACATGCATGGTTTGATTTAAAGGCTCACAGGTAAGTGATATGATCAACACTCATTAATTTATGGCCTCCCTGTCAAGAACTGATTTGTGGTTTATGCATTTGTACATTTGTTTTTAACCAATTGAGGGAGGGGAAAGAGTGCCCTTTCTTAATAGAAAATTATGAGACAACAGAACTCACCACCCTATTAATAGTTTTTATTCAATTTTTTTTTTAAATCCAGTTGTTCTCAGAAGAATGCAATCAATAAAAATGTGAAATGTAAAGCAAATATCATGACTAGTTCACTAAAACTATGTCTGGTACCCAGCTGTGAACGACCCATGGCTTATCAAGGTACAAATGGCTAAGATCAATATTTAACTACATTCCAAAAATTCCATTCAGTACAAGTGGCATCTGGCATCCACGGTTTCTTATTTACAAGCAAAACCTCTGGGGTGAAAGCACCACCATCAGGCACAACCTAGTCATTCAGGGAGAGATCTAATTATTAAAACTTGAGCCCCTGATTAGCATCTAAAACATCAATTGGGCCTCTGGTGGCTCAGACTGCTAAGACAGTCTGTATTAACACAGCTGCTTGCAATTACTGCAGGTTCAAGTCCCACCAGGCCCAAGGTTGACTCAGCCTTCCATCCTTTATAAGGTAGGTAAAATGGGGACCCAGATTGTTGGGGGCAATAAGTTGACTTTGTATCCAATATACAAATGGATGAAGACTATTGCTTAACATAGTGTAAGCTGCCCTGAGTCTTCGGAGAAGGGCGGGATATAAATGCAAATTAAAAAAAAATAAGGATCAGTGAGATGTTGTTGGTCAACGGTAGGGAAAAATGTACATTGTGGAAAATGCAGATTGTAAAAGGGAAACCTCAACGATCAACCAGCAACTTCTGAATGATGAAAAATCACCACATTTGGGATGTTTTAGATGAGAAAAAAAGCAAGCAAAGGGAGGCATGACAGACAGAAGTGCAAAGAAACTTTTTCCTATAAAGGAGAATATTTGTAGCTCAGGGCTGAAATGAGGAGCAGCTTTGATGGTCTGACCTAGTTTGGGTAATGAAACATCTGCAAGCTCAGAGACCAACAAGGACTTTTTCCTTTCCTTCTTATAGTTCAGTTTCATTCAGTTGAAAGCAATGACTTCACAAAGTATTCCAAATATGAAATACGCTGAAATGTAGTAATAAACACCAACAAGAACGACATTAAAAAGAATTGACAAAATCAGCGAGAACGCTATCACTGGGTACCACTAATGACTGAAACTCCAGTAGAACAGTCACAAGGTCTCTCAAAATCCTGGGTGGCACCACTGCATTTCTGTTCAAATCTGGTTAGCTAATGTGACAACCAAATGTCAAGTGAACAGACCAGATCTAGCAGTGGACTCCTTAGGCTTTCAGAGAAGTTCAAAATTTTCCTAAAGTTTGCTTTTCTTACACTTACAATAGCACTTAGACTTATATATCACTTCACAGTGGTTTACAGCCCTCTCTAAGCAGTTTACAGAATCTGTTATGGTCCGCCAGCAGCCTGCAGAACTGGCAGTGAAGTCGGACAGAGAGGAGGCTGCGGAAGAACGTGGGCCAGTCCT
This sequence comes from Ahaetulla prasina, assembly GCF_028640845.1. NCBI lineage: Eukaryota > Metazoa > Chordata > Lepidosauria > Squamata > Colubridae > Ahaetulla > Ahaetulla prasina. The sequence goes on from NC_080540.1 coordinate 99,438,007, forward strand.
GGAGTCAGGGGAAGGCCCGGATGAGGGCTCTGCATTGGAGGCAGAGATGGGCCAGGGCCATCTGGGAGTGCTGCGCGGACTCCGGAGCACCCAGAGTCGGACAGCAGAGAGGCAGAGGAACAGGAGGAGCCTGTTCCTAGTGTACGCATGCGCAGAGCAGCTAAAGCAAAAGGGACGACTCGGGAGTAAGGCCAGGAGATGATTGGCCCCTCCCATAAGGCTTAAAAGAGAAACAAAGGCACTTGGGGCCTTTTGCAGGAAAGCAACATTGCTAACTCTGTTTCCACTTGGCATCTCTTATTTGTTTCTGAACTTCGTGGGGCTTTGCCAAGTAAGGCCTTTGGCAGGGTGTCAAAGAAGAAAAAGTTTGGTGATTATCCGGAAGGACTTCTTCCAAAGGACTTTTGTTATAACTAATTGGGATTCAGCTGGGAATGAACGTAATTCTCAGCTGTTACAATAAAATAGGTTTATTTGGGACTAATTGTGTCTTGTAATGACTCGGTAACCCTAGGTCACAACAGAGTCAGCATATTGCCCCAACAGTTTGGGTCCTCATTTTACCCAACTCAGAAGGATGGAAGACTGAGTCAACCTTGAGCCGGTAAAAATTGAACTGCTGGCAGTCGGCAGAATTAGCCTGCAATACTGCATTCTTAAGATGCCTTTAAGGTGTTTGACAATAAGAGTATGCTATAGTTTAACATTTTTTTAAATTCCATTGCTTGTACCATAAGTTGTACTTTCTTTTAGAGAAACATGACTGTAAGACATTTGTCCCCTTCACCTAAATCCAGAGGGACCCTTTGAAAAGTCAAGGTAAAGGTAAAGGTTTCTCTTGCACATATGTGCTACTCATTCCTGACTGTAGGGGGCAGTGCTCATCTCCGTTTCAAAGCTGAAGAGCCAGCACTATCCGAAGACGTCTCTGTGATCATGTGGTTTATGTGCTTTCAAATTGCTAGGTTGGCAGAAGCTAAGACAAAGAACAGGAGCTCATCCCACTAGGGATTTGAACTGCTGAACTGCCGACCTTTTGATAGACAAGCTCAGCGTCTTAGCCATTGCGTCCCTATAAAAATTAGAATTCTTTGGAAACTTGTAATTTTTATTCTGTCCAGCAAAGCAACATTTCTATATGTATTTCTTTTATTGTTGGCCATGTTATCTAGTTCTAGCAATTCCAAATTGGAACCCTCACAACAACAACCCCAGATGTTATTTATTTTTTATTATTTTATTTATTTATTTGTCACAACAGTATAAGCAAGAAATAACTATACAAATTGGATACAATCAAAGGGAACATTAGGACAGGAACGGTAGGCACGCTGGTGCTCTTATGCACGCCCCTTACAGACCTCTTAGGAATCGGGTGAGGTCAATAGTAGATAGTCTTTGGTTAAAGCTTTGGGGATTTTGGGAAGAGACCATTGATATATTGATATGTTATATAGTGGTGTGCTGGATCTGCCAGCTCAATCGCCAGCATCAGGCTGCACTGCTGCCACCAAACTAAGCCATTGTTGCTCAACTCTGCTTTTATCTGGCTACAAAATTTCAAAAACAAAATGTAACAATAAGTTCTCATGAGTCAATATAAGCCAGTTCCAGCATACCACTGACTGGGGATGATGATAGTAGTGAACCAACATCTGGAGAGCCTCCAATTTGAAACATGTGTCCCAAATTCCCCAGACCAACTGTAATCATTTTGAACTAATATTCCATACACACATATGCTTACTGTAATTTATGTGTGTTTTCTTGATACTAATATCAATCTCTGTAAGAGTAAAGAGTGATACGAAACAGAGATAAAAAGAAAATGTTAAACTATAGCATACTCTTATTGTTATTGTACAGCATGCTATACAGCTATTGCAGACCAAATGTTGCATTGAAATGAAAATGATTTCCTATCAAAATCTAAGGAAATATTGAGGTGCCTCTGCATGCAAATCTGAACCTTTTTGATATGTTGCAGCAAACAAAAAATAATGCCTATTTATGATTTGCCTCATTCAGCACAAAATCCAGCTTTTCTTTGAAATATTATTTATTTGTTTTATTTATTTTATTTATTTATTTTGTCAAGCATATATTAGATAACAAAAGTATAAACATGATTATGAATACATGAAATGGATGCATATAAAAGGGGACATTAGGACAGGGACGGTAGGCCCGTTGGTGTGCTTATGCACGCCCCTTACAGTCCTCTTAGGAATGATAAAAATAAAAGCTACGGTGCATCAAAAATGTGCAAACATCAAAAATAGGGCAGGCGGATGGAAGAAGGAAGACTGTTTTACAGCTAAGCCAGGACTTGTGCGTATTCAAAATATTATCCTTTTCTACGATTGCAATGGCACCCTAATTCAATGACCACTCGTCACTTTATAGGGGTTTTGGTCTAATGCAGGGGTGGGTTCTGATTACCTTTACTACCAGTTTGCAATGGGAGCACGCACGTGTGTTTCTGCACACGCGCAGATTATTCATGATGACGTCTGGGCGGGTGCGCAGAGCCTCCAGCCATTTTTACTACCGGTTCACAAGAACCGGAGTGAACCAGGAACAATCCACTACTGGTCTAATGCCATATCAAGGAAGAACATCTAGCCAGTACATGTAGTTACATCTTCTACCAAAATCTGTCTAGCCCCCAACCTGTGAACAATAATTAGTGCCTCAAGAGGCTTTGTGTAATACTCTACTTTTCTTGCAACAGACACAGACTTAACAACTACCAGCTCAGCCCTGTAGCAAATATCAGAGATCAGATCTTTCATAACCAGAATGAGATCTTGGATCATAACCGGTCTTTCTGGACAATTTGGAGCCTGAGGCTAAGAGATAAAGGAGATCTCTGATAACACTTTACCACTTAACTGGCAAGTGAAGAAATGGGACATGACAACCTTAGCCTGAACAGTGTAATTGGGGGGGATTGTTTATTTCTATTTATTTGTTTATCAAGGATATATAAGATAACAGATAAAAGTATAAACATGATTATGAATACATGAAATGGATACAAATAAAAAGGGCCATTAAGACAGGGACGGTAGGTACATTGGTGCACTTATGCACGCCCCTTATGATCTCTTTTGTATCATGACTGCTCAAGAAACCTAAGCCAAGAAAAGTCTACATATATCCAATTCTCAATAACATCCGTAATGTTTCACACATTTGTTTGATTGATTAGCTGCCCAGTTCAAAGTACATGACTTGGAGTGGCTTTTAAACATAAAATCCACTTTTTTTTATTGAAAAAGTTTTACAAAATATTTCCCCCCATACATCCCCCCTCCCCCCTCCCTTAACCCTTCCCCTCCCTCCTCCCTCCTTCCCTCCTTCCCTCATCCCCTCCCCCCCCCCGACTTCCCAGAGCAAATACAGGGTATCGTATCTGACAATCATGAACTAAAATATGCTAATTAACATAAACTCCCATCCCTCTTCTTGAACCTCAACTCCCCTTTTCCATAAAAAAAAAGAAAAAGAAAAGTAAAATATTAGTACTAATACAATTACCTTCTATTCATTTAAAAGCTATTTAGTATTTTGTTATTTCAATCTCCATTGTATATATCTTTCAAAAATAATCTTTCAAATATGGTGATAATTCAACCTTCTCATCATTAAATTTAAATTCCAATCTTTTGTATTAAACAATATCCCATCTTCCAACGTTGTAATATCAAAAATTATTCCTCAATATACCTTATAATCCATCATATTATCTCCATCATACTTAATATTAAACATCATCTTTCCTTATAGGAATTTAACATTTACCTCATATTCTTCCCCATATTCCCCATACCATAACTTTCTAAACAATTTACACCCCATTTATCATACAATCCATAACTTCTTACTTTTTCTATCCCATGAAAGGAAAGTCTTTTCATTTGAAAATATTACTTCTTTACTCCTTGCTGTTTACGTTTAGTAGTTACAATCATACTTTGACCCTTCCCTACGGCTTTCTGTGTTTCTTCTCCCAAATTTACAACCCCAATTTTAGGTTGTATTTGCTTTACTTCCTTCTCCCCTTTTTTAAGCATTCCCACCTCTCCTTTCATCTTAACTTCTAACAATGGCAGACTTCCAACCTTCAATACTTTGGTGTAAAAATCCCTTGCTTTAAAAACTGTATTAAGACAATATCTCCCTCCCTTATAGTTTACTGTTAATCCAGCTGGTACATTCCATCTATACTGTATCTGGAGGTTTCTAAGCTGATCCACCAAAAAAGCATATTCTTTTCTATTTCTTAACATTTTAGGCGGAATTTCTTTCAGTACCAATACCTCTTGTCCCAATATTTGAATTTTATTTTTGTAAGAAGCTTGTTAAATCTCATTCCTAATCTTCCTAGATGTAAAATAAATTACTACATCTCTTGGCAAATGTCTCTGCTTTGCAACCCATGAATTAACACGGTAATTTTTTTCAATTTGGATTTCAAAGTCCACTGGTTTCTGTCAGATCAACTGTGCAAAAGCCTCTGCAAAAATCTTTTTCAAGTCCTCGCATTTATTTTCTTTCAAACCTCTTACTCTCAATGCAAATTCCGTAACTCAGTATTGCAATAGAACCTGCTCTTCTTCTGCTCTCTCTGCCTTAATCTGGAGAATCTCTATTTTGTTTTTTGAGTCCAAATTAACTTGATTAATTTCTTCGACTCTATCATCCAATTGCTTTATATTCTCTGCCTTGGTCTGAAACTCCTCTATTTTGCTTTTTAAATTCGAATTAACTTGATCCATCTCTTCCACTTTTTCACCCAATTGTTTTGTGTATTCAATCAAAGTCTTAAATGCTGCCAGCATTTCTTCTTGTACCTCTTCATCCCCAGCTGCAACAAAGTCTTTAATTTTCAATATTTTCTCCTCAATTTCCTTAATTTTTTTATCCCGAACAGAAATTTGAGCCTTCAGAAATTCCTTCAACTCCTCTTGTAGTTTATATAGTTGAACTAACGGCACTCCAACTTCCTTGAAAACAGCAGGCTGTATTTGTACAGAAGCCATCTTACTTTAATTTTATAATTTGAAACAAAGCCAAAGTCTTTCCATAAACACAGTATTTAAGATAAATTAGGTCAGTTGTATAATCCTTCCAGCTTTCACTTTATAGTTTCTTCATATAAACGTATAATCCAGCAAGTTTAAGCAAAGTTACAAACGGTAACAATGTTAATAAGCACCTCTTTGTCTTCCACTTTCACACCCTTTATACTCAGACGCCATTTCCTTTCTTCTCGAACAAAATCCACACAGGGAGTTGATGTCTGGTACTTACATCTACATTGCCTCCTGGTATTGCTCTGTCTGGTTAAGTCAAAAATCCATTTAAACTCATCGATCACAGATGTGGACGTGGGCGTTTTGCTCTGCCAAAGACAGAGGCGTCCTAGATCCGGAGCTCTTCGGGCTACTAAGAGAGCTTTTCCCTTCAAGCCTCCAGGATCATTCCTGGAGCTTTGGGGGGAGCTCTACCTCCACCCAATCGCTCACCTTTCCCTCTTCACCCAAGGGAAAGGTTTTCCAAGCCGCTAGACAGCTGATTTTCATTGTCTTAGCAGCTCTACGCAATCCAGGGCTGGCGGTCTAAAAAGACCATCCTCAATGACCAGCGGAGCCATAGGAAGTCAAAAATCCATCTTTTGACTAACCTCAAAAGATGAGGTAAATTTCAGATTACAATTTTGCAAAATAAACATATTTTCTGGTCTGGTCTGAATGTAAAACTACATTTCCCATATGACTATATATTACTTTTAACAACATCTACTGCTCCTTTGAAGTTAAAAGAATCCATCTATTTAGCCTGAAGGGGGTCTGGGGGTAGATTACATTACATTAGATTAAATTAGATACGAATTATATTAATCAGTATTATGGTGCAGGCTTAGTTAGACAGTCTTCATGCTTTAACAAGGTCAGTATAAAAATGGATTCCTGGCCATGCCTATGTTTTCAATAGTTTAGAGATTTACGGAAAAGCTGTATTTTTTAAAAAACAACAATAGTACTTTCAACACTAGTCACATATATATCCAAGATGTGTCATTTAAAATTCTATGCAGAAATGCAATTTCACAGAGTTAAATATCTCAGTAATTGAGATCAGGGTGCCTTTGGTAGATAGCAATCATAAATGTAAGCTAAATAAATAAATATATTCCAAAGGGATATATCATATACTGAAGAGCCTTTGTTATTCTGAGATTCCAGCTACAACAGTGAAATAAAATACAAGCCGACTGCATTTATTATGACCAGCTGAGATTTATCTCTGATCTTCAAAAAAAAAAAAAAATTAAATACATGGCAAGGAGCATATTATTACTTGGGGAAGAAGCCCTGTATAATTTTATACTTAGGCTATCCAGGATCAAGAATCAAGGAAAATGCATATTTTAACTTAACGTGAATAAAGTGGCATAGTTAAATGATTGTTCTCTGAAAAGGCAAGAAAAGTAAAAATAATAATAGCCGCATAAGTTATTTAAGTAGGAAATTCTTCTATTCCAGCAGCTATACAATGTATTGTCTGTATTAACCTTCTCCAACTCTGCATATTTTCAACTAAGTCATGTTTGAATCAATGAGAGCAAATGAACTTAGATTATTCATGATAAAAATCTGTTACATGTAAAATAATCAACGTTTCTTAAGAAGGCTTAAAAATGCTGTTGTATTTTGCTAATAAATTCACTGATTTAAATAATTTATATAGCCGTCAAGCTCACAACAATGAGTCTGGATAGTGTACACAGAGTAAACTATAGCTGCAAGCAATGTTCCCTGCCAGATGACTATAATAACTTCTGAAACTACATGAAGATTCTGCAAGTTTATTCACATAGGAGAGGCAAGTCAATTATTATTATTATAATAGAATGAATAAAATGTATGTGAAAAGTTATCAACCATAAACCAGGTAATTCTAAATTGACTAAATATTTACAATAAAATCCCCTTTTTCTTTGCCTATTAGCTGATTCATAAATGTTATTTTCAGACTTCCATCTTTTTGCCCAGAACTATTTCTAAAGCTGACTTTCTGGTATACTTTGTCTTTAGCGTATCTTGTATGAGTTTCACCATGCTTCATAAACTACATCAATATACATCCTAGTGCAGGGGTGTCCAAACTTGGTCCCTTTAAGACTTTTGGACTTCAACTGGCTGAGGAACTCTGCAAAGCAAAGCTGGCTGAGGAACTCTGGGAGTTGAAGTCCAAAAGTCTTAAAGGGACCAAGTTTGGACACCCCTGTCCTAGTGTGTATCATCCATAGGGAAATTTCACACTAACCTATTAATCTGAGTTCCATCAGTATAATGCAGTGGTGAAATCCATTTTTTTTTTACTACCGGTTCTGTGGACATGGCTTGGTGAGCATGGTGTGGCTTGGTTGGCCTAATAGGGGAAGGATATTGCAAAATCCCCATTCCCTCCCCACTCCTGGGGGAAGGATATTGCAAAATCTCCATTCCCACCCTACTCTGAGGCCAGCCAGAGGTGACATTTGCCGGTTCTCTGAACTACTCAAAATTTCTGCTACCAGTTCTCCAGAACCTGTCAGAACCTGCTGGATTTCACCCTTGCTATAATGGCATTGGCTAACCTGAATGATCACTTCCCTGTTCCTCAAGTTGTTGATTGGACTAACCATTTGAAAAGCTAAATAATGAAACAATCCGGTGTGTTACAGCCATAAAGAGGGACAATTCCACTTTAAGAGGCATAATTATTTATCTTGCAAATTATCACAAGGGGTAAAAATACTACAGTATATGTATTTTCATTCCTTTTTTTGTAGGGAAACCAATGAATAAATGAAGCAGGAAGCCTTCGGCTACTGTGTTGCTAGTGTTACTTGGCAGAGGCAAAGTTTTGAAACAATAGTGTCTTTATTACCAAGTGACTGAATAAATAATAACACTCTCGACCACAGAAAAACTAGTTTTTTTGTTTGTCTTCATTCTGCAAACCTCCCAAACAAAACAGCTCAGGACTCCAAACATTTAGGCTAAGACTCCTCAAAAGTGGGGAATCTCCATTTTTGCTGAATTTTTAAACCAACAAAAATAGCTTTTAGCCATCTTTTCAAAGAGTATATGGAAGCTGTTGTCAGCATAATTAGAGGATATCCGAATGGGGAAAGCTGGTTTGGCTTCAGATTCTTTGCTTTACATACCCATTTATTTGTAAGAACAATGGGCTACTGGATGTCTACGGAGATTCTCAATCATCCAGGTCATGGTTGTCTCAAAGGTGTTTTTTCAAAAGTTTTGAAGATGGTTATTATTATTATTATTTATTAGATTTCTATACCACCCTTCTCCCGAAGGACTCAGGGCAGTGTACAGCCAGAATAAAAACACAAACAATATAGTTAAGAACAAAATTAAAAAACTTATTATACAGTTGGCCGAAACTTTAAAAGCTTTAAAAATCTAAAAACCCGATTAAAATTCATATAAAATTTAGAAATATAAAATTTAGAATTTAAAATATAACAAAACTTAGGCCAGCCCCGCGCGAATAAATAAATACATTTTCAATTTGTGGTGAAAGGTCCGAAGGTCAGGTATTTGGCGTAAACCTTGAATGAAAAGCTAAACGTATTCAAAGAAAAAACAAAGGAATTCCAGGTGCCTTTTGAAAATTATCTTTGGGGCAATAGGCTACTGGAACAAACTATACATGGATGAGACTCTATGTACATACACACATTGTGCATGGATGACACACACACACATACACACAGAGACATATTTTTTTCTCAATTCTTTGAGATGAAACAAAAACCAAAATCATCTTCTTGGCTTCTGTATTTGAATTTAAAACCCATTAATAAAATTGAAATTATTCAGAGTAGGCAAATCATATTTTTTTTAGAAGGATGGCGATATTTTTATTGTGCCTAGGCAAAGTTTCAGATGTAAGAGAGATGCATACATTGTAGTCTGAACAGTTGAACACAAATCATGTATATTTATTTAATCCCTCAAATGAGGAATGATAATTACTGTATCTAATCAAGTGGCTTCTTTATGAGGTGGCAGATATTTCAGCTGGCACTCTGACATAGTTTCCATCATTTTGTCTATGGGAGAACCAACATAAGGTAGTGATTAAGGCAGCAGGCTAGAAACCAGAAGATCATAAGTTTTCGTCCTGCCTAAGGTAAAAAGCCAGTTGGGTAACCTTGGGCCAGTCCTTCTCTCTGAGCCTTAGGAAGAAGGTGGCAATGGCAAATTTCTTCTGAAAAAAACCTTACCAAGAAAATTACAGGGACTAGTCCAGGCAGTTACCAGGAGTCAACACTGACTCAAAGATACACACAAAAGGATTTTACATCAATATTCTCCTTAACTCTAGAAAATTACAAGAAATTAAGAATTCCTTCCAAAGGGAAGGGAGCATAGTTGATTAAAATACTTATATACAGAGATTAAATACCCTCTTCCAAGTTATCCTAGATTTCCTAATGGTTTCACAAGATATGTAGCTCTGTCTGGATTTCCCTATAATCCACCAGTAAAGCAGGACATATGACTCTTGCAAATGTCTGGTAAGAGGAACGGTGATTTCATGTTAAATTACATAAAACAAGCATTCCCACCCCCTGCTCTTTGGGAGCATAGCAAGTTTGGAGACCTTTCCTATATCCAATCTCAAGCTTGACTCTCCCATTAAATAACATGTGAAAAACAAAAATATTGTTGATCAGCATAGCAGTGGTGCTATTCAGCCGGTTCTATCCAGTTTGGGTGAACCGGTAGCGGTGGCTGCAGGAGGCTCCGCCCACCTTCCTGGACTTCGTCACGTCCCGTTTTTGATGCTCTGCGCATGCGCACTCACATTTGCAAACCGGTAGCGAAGGTAAGTGAATACCACCCCTGCAGCATAGGGCAAGTATTTGGAGTAATATCAAGGTATTATTGCTTATTACAATTATTTGCAGGCCACCTGATTCACAGGACTTTCTTTGGGGAGGGGGAATGAAGCCAGTTAAAATTCATAAATCTTAAAGGGAGGGGAGAGGCATATTTACAATCTGTGTTACTGCAGTGCATACGAATACTACATACACATGCAAGCGTACATACGCTTTTTATCAGAACAGAATGAAATTTCTGGTAAAGTGAGGTCGGTCCATGTGCCAAATAGCTTTTTTTATATATTGCATACTTTTAACTATAGCATCACTCTTCTAATAATTTTTACAGGGCAGTTTGACTGAGACCCAATCCTTCTCAGTTCTCAGTCTGCCCTAATAAGTGCAAATCTATCAAGCATACCAAAGCCAGATGAATGTGGGTTGTTGTGTAAGAAGTACCAAGGGAGACAACAGGCACTCATGGCGATTTAGTCCTTTCAATTAGTTACACAGTAAAATATGCAAGCACGCCAGTAATAAATAACAAATGATTTGCAGGAGGAATCAATGAATAAAAGAGGAACAACAAAAAAATCCCAGGAAAATAGTAAAATGACAGCCTTGAAATAAGATAATAGGTTGGAATACCTTGGGAAAGGAAAGGATGGGTGAGGGGAAAAAATCAGAATGGAAATCTGGATAAATTAAAGAACTGAAAGATATTTAGAAGCGAATGGGAGCGATGATAAAGATAAATAAATTGAATTGGGAAAGAGTGTCACACCATGTAACCATGGAAAAGAAAGCCTGACCAGCAACAAGATATTAATCAGTGACAAGAGGTATATTTCTATCAATCTGTATTTTTAGCTTTCACAAACATCCCATTTTATTAAAAAGGTTGTGGATTGTGTGACTAATTGAAAGTGTCCCCATCATGAAAACAGACCTGTCAAATTCTTAAATACATTGTTCACCTTCCCCAGCTGGACTTTGTATGAGCAAACCCCAACGATTATGACTTTTCAAAATCCCTTTGCTCATGGTCCTTTCTACCACAAGAATCCCCAGTCTATATATTGAAAGGGGAGCTCCATGTAGGATGTTGAATTAAAGAAAGGAAGTTAGATACCCATCCTAACTCAGGTTGATGTAAAACCAGATGCCAAGAGTTCCTCATTTTGAGTTGAGCAATTGTGATTTGAGCCAAGTTAAAACACAATGTTAGTTCCAACCTTAGTCATACAAGGGCCTTATTTTGACCATATGCTGACTGCCATTCAGGGGCAGGTTTCAAAACCTGTTGCTACTAGTTCGCTTATGGGCGTGCACATGCTCACGTGCGCGTGGAACGCTTCTGCGCATGTGCAATGCTTCTGCGCATGAGCAGAAGTGTCTGAGCGGGTGGGCAGAGCCTCCTGCCACCGCTGCTGCCAGTTCACCCAATCCAGGGTGAACCAGTAGCAACCTACCACTGCTGTCACTCCTTATTCCAAAACCATCAAGCAATTCTTGGTTTATCTTTTCCATTTTGAAGCAGCTTGGTGATCCAAACCTTAAAACAATAAGCATTAATGTTAGGGCTATGCCATGTTTCTGATTCAAAGGCACAAAATGATTTGGAGCATACAGAGTTGCTCATGGATCACCCTGAAAAACGGTTGCACCTTGTGTTAGAATTGTGTAGCTCACTGCCATGCCAACCTGGAGCAAATTAATCTATGTGGTTAAAGCACCTTTTTGCCTTTGAATCCAAACACCTGAATTAGATGATAGATAGATAGATAGATAGATAGATAGATAGATAGATAGATAGATAGATAGATAGATAGAATCATAGATGAAGAAGAAGAATCGTAGAATCATCTATTGGGATGTCCTTCCTGTCGAAGACTACTTCAGCTTCAATCACAATACAAGAGCAAACAATAGATTTAAACTTAATGTTAACTGCTTCAATCTTGATTGCAGAAAATAGGACTTCAGTAACAGAGTTATTAATGCTTGGAACACACTACCTGACTCTGTGGTCTCTTCTCAAAATCCCCAAAGCTTTAACCAAAAACTGTCTACTGTTGACCTCGCCCCATTCCTAAGAGGTCTGTAAGGAGAGTGCATACGAGCACAAGCGTGCCTACCGTTCCTGTCCTACTGTTTCCTTTCATTATATCCAATTAATATAGTTATTACATACTTATACTCATATATATGCTTATATATTATATACTTACTTCATGCTTATGCTTATATATACTGTTGTGACAAAATAAATAAATAAATAAAATAAAATAAAGAAGAAGAAGCTTCTTGGATGAGAAGTGAAACGTCTTCAAAGAAAAGTAGAAATTCCAGTTGCCTCTTAAAAAAGCACATTTGGGACAAATAGACAGACAGACAGACAGAATATATATTTCATTCTATAAAACAAACTAGGCGTTTCACTATTTGAACTTAATCAAGATATAAACATGACCTAGCAGCATCTTTTTTCTGCTGCATCCCCATGACCATCTTATCCCAAGCCATTGCTGAAACAGCTTAAATTATTCATAGTTGACTCATGCTAAGACAATGTTTTTTTCTCTTAAGTCGACATCCATTTCAGCTGCAAGATGTGTACTATCAAGATGAGGTGGACCAGTTACTTTCATGGTATGGAGACAATAATTTGGTCCTTAACACCAATAAGACCATGGAGCATATAGTGGACTACAGAAGGAATAGATCAGACATCCAGTCCTTGGTTATCAATGGAGACCAAGTGGAGCAAGTGACCAATTTTAAGTTTCTGGGTGTTATCATAAAAGAGGACCTGACCTGCGGCACTCACATTGCAGCATTGGTCAAAAGGGCCCAGCAGAGATTATATTACCTGAGAGTTCTCAGGAAACAACAACTGAATGAAAAAATGCTGGTGACCTTCTACAGTATAGAGAGTATCTTAACTTACTGCACTTGTGTATGGTTTGCTAATTGCACAGTGGCAGATAGGACAGCACTCCAGAGGGTTAACATCATTGCTCAGAGGATCATTGGTTGCCCTCTCCCCTCCTTGGAAGGGGAATGCCTTAAGAAAGTTCAAAACATTCTTAAAGATCCATCTCATCCTGGGCACCCTTTTTGTGAACTATTACCATCTGGCAGACGGTACAGGATAATAAAAACAAGGACAAATAGGCTGAAAAACAGCTTCTATCCCAGAGCAGTAACTATGTTGAATTCTACTGTATAGTGCAATATTAATGCAGTATCATGGTTTTCAATTCAATTGTGTAGGATGTGAAGGATGTGTGTTTTTGTTTTATTTTTTTATTGTTTTCCTATGTATGATGTACACTGAAGATGGCTTTTAATTTCATTGTACGAAGTGCAATGACAATAAAGCTTAATTAGTGGTGGGTTTGTACTGGTTCGCCCCGGATCAGGCAAACTAGTAGTGGCGGTGGTGGGAGGCTTTGTGCATGTGCGCGCGCATGAGCAAATTAGTAGCAAACTAAATTGAAACCCACTACTGAAGCTTAACTATTATGATTCACCACCCATTATATCGGAGGTGTGAGCAAGTAACCAATAATGGGTGGCATTGCCCAGCTGCTTCTGACCATTTCAGGCTGATCCGTGCCTGAACTTCCTTTCTGGTCAGTTTTGTCTGCCTTCATTCCTCTGCTCTTGTCTCCTAAAGAACTGGATGTAGCAGGAATGTGCCAGACATCTATTAAAACTGCATAAGTGGGCCAGGCTTATTGGAAGAGCTTCAAGACTGTTTCCACTGCCAGTTTAGCATAAAGCTGGAATAGCAAGCCAATAACCCCTCCACAATGACTCCTGAATAAGAAATAGAAGAGTCTGAGACTCAAACATTGTTGTACTAAAAAAGAAAGAAAGAAAGAAAGAAAGAAAAGGGAGAGGCCCAAGAGAAAAATCTCAAATAAAAGTTATTCTTGTGATCTGGCAACCTCTGCAATCCCAATTGTTTGTTTGTTTGTTTCTGATGTTATTCAGTTCAAACCAGTGGTAGGTTGCTACTGGTTCATCCCGGATTGGGTCAGCCGGTCGCAGTGGAGGTGGGAGGCTCCACCCACCCAGACGTCTCTGCACATGTGCAGAAGCATCACGTACATATGTGAGCACGCATCTGCCCATGAGCAAACCGGTAGTGACTGAAATTGAAACCCACTACTGGTTCAGACTATGACAGAACAAGGAGAAGGGAGGAAGGAAGAAACCTAGAGACAATGAAGAGAATCCTGCAGCTAACCCCATTGCTGTTTACAGGTTGTTTATCCATAATCAGGGCTGCACCATTCAGCAGGGAGCCAAAACGAACAGAACAGAAGCAGCAGATTTCATACCTCTATATTTTTCTGCCCTCATAAAGGAAAGAATTACACAGGAACTGTACATTTTTATCATTGACTTTAAGTTGGTTTGCAAATTCCTCTTTCAAATTAGTTTAATTTCAGACCTGCTCAGAACTATCTTCTGCCCAAAAGCATTCCAAAACACTGTGATTATGTTAAAAATTGCGCTCAACCGTCCTCCAGTGAAAAGTAGCGAAAGGAGCCCTGTAGAGGAGGTGCACTGATGCTGAGCCAATTTTCGGTTGGCAATCACAACTTGGAATTGCCAGTGCTATTCAAGTCTCAAATGGCTGGACAATCATTTTGCTCACGATAGCACAATCTGTTTCAGGATTCTCATGCAGGTTAAACAGTTTGTTACATCCAAGGAACATATTTTCTAAATGCTTAGCTTCAAGTACTACAGTGGTTTTTTATTTATTTTTTTTATTTTTTATTTGCATTTATATCCCGCCCTTCTCCGAAGACTCAGGGCGGCTTACACTATGTTAGCAATAGTCTTCATCCTATTTGTATATTTATATACAAAGTCAACTTATTGCCCCCAACAATCTGGGTCCTCATTTTACCTACCTTATAAAGGATGGAAGGCTGAGTCAACCTTGGGTCTGGTGGGACTAGAACCTGCAGTAATTGCAAGCAGCTGTGTTAATAACAGACTGTCTTACCAGTCTGAGCCACAGAGGCCCTAAATTTACATTTTTAAATATGTAAATATCCTTAACAATGTTTTGACAACTGCACATGCACTGTTTTTTTCTCCAAAATTGTATTTAATTTTAACGTAACATGTTACGTTATTCCCCCTTTATTTTGTTTCAGGATAGGGAAAGTGTTCGTACTTGACTGGTGACATTTTTAACAGTTTCAAGAAATGATTAAATCATAATTCACTGAATATAAGCTAAGTGATTGCATATGGTTATTAACACCACCAATGGAATATAATCCATGAATTATTTTACACGCTGCTTTAAATGGGATTTAAAAGCAACACATTTAGTCTCCATTCAATCTGCAAGAATGTTGATTGCATAGAACAGAATGTTGCAACAAATATCATTCATATCTCCCAATATGCATCAAATATACTATTATAAGAGTTTGAAGGGGTCATAAAAATGGAATTATAGCTGTTACATGAATATTAGAGTAACAGAATTTTACTTTTTAAAAGGATATAATTCAGTAGGCAATTATCTCATACATGTTGTATCCCTCAACTGCTGATCTGATTTAAGTGGAAACATTAAATCAGAAAAACAGTCTCCCAGTTGATTTTGTTCCAAGTCTTAATAGTTTCTTAAATGATAAAGTATCTGTAAAAAGCTAAGTCAAACACTTTTATGAAAAAAAACCCTGAATGTCAGATATATTGATGGAAGGGTTACTATTAAGATTGATTTAATTTCACCTTGTGTGGCCCCACACAATTACCATTCTCTGAGCTATGCAGCATTCCTTAAATACTTGAATTACTTATGTAACACCAGAACTGGTTTATTTACATTTCCCTGTATAGATGATGCATTAACTATGCCAAAGTGTTTCTTGCCTAAAAGACTTTTGAGACCTATGGAGCCAAAGAGCATCCATCACAGGCAAAGGGCCCACTTACAGATGCTGCTACTTCATCTTTTATTTCCCAATTAGCACCAGATTTACTGTATAAAAGGTAATGAAAAGCAAGGAAAAAAGGAGAAAAAAAAATGTCTGAAATCAGAAAAATGAAAGCTTTTAATGCTGCTACTTGGCCAAATTCACCACAGTCATGGTATGGCTTTGAATGATGATAAACCAAAATGGATCGCAGTCAGCCTCTTCACTGCCCTGACAAGATTAACTTAATTATCCCCCCCCAAATCTGACTTTAAGCTACAGAGAATGAGTGGAAAACAAAGTCATAACATCTGGACCTCTTGCGGTTTGATGATTACTACTTCTGTTGAGGACATGCCTTTAATTTTAGATATTTTGTCTGACTTTGAATCTAATGTTTTCCAGGATGGTTCAGAATAAAACAAATCCAAAACTCAGCTAAAGTTCCCATGAAGTAACAACTCTTAATGTAGTTAAAATTCAGAAATCAGAATGTTAATGTCGGCAAATTAATATTGCTCCCATTTCTGCCTTAGTGATGTAGCAGTGTGATGATATTTCTCATACAGGAAATCCTTGACTTACAACCACAACTGAACCCAAAATGTATGTTGCTAAGTGAAACAGTTAATGAATTTTGTCCCGTTTTATGACATATCTTGTCACATTTGTTAAGTGAGTCACTGCAGTTGTTAAGTTAATGACATGGCGGTTAAGTGAATCTGGCTTCCCCATTGACTTTACTTGTCAAAAGGTTGCAAAAGATGATCACATGACCAGGACACTGCAACCAATCTAAATATGAATCAGTTGCCAAGAGTCTGAATTTGGATCACATGGCCCTGGGGATGTTATAAGTATGAAAACCAGTCATAAGTCACTTTTTTCAGTGCCATTGTAGCTTCAAATGGTCTAAAATGAACCGTTGTAAGTTGAGGGCTACCTGTAATTGGTCATTTTAAACATTCATTGGGTTGTGAAGGGGTATAATTTATTTTTATTAGACTGGTTGGGAAGGTTCATTTCACTAATGACATTCTTTCCAGACATCTAGCCATTTCTGCAGTTTTTGTTCAACTTCGTTTCTCATCAGTAGCAAACTTGGGAACATATCAAGGACTACTGTTTACTGTAGCTTTTCACACAGTGACACATCTGGGCTGCAATACTCCCGACAGCCACTAGAAAATATTTCCCCGAAAATAAGACATCCCCTGATAATAAGCCCAATTGGGCTTTTGAGTGCATGCCCTAAAATACCCCCCTGAAAATAAGTCCTCTCCAAAAATATTTAAATGCATGCACAGCTGGTCCCCACCATTTCCTCTGGTTTTGTCCATGTGCCCCAAAATAATACCTCCCCGAAAATAAGGCCAAATGCTTATTTTGGGGTTCAAAAAATATAAGACAGGGTCTTATTTTCGGGGAAACACAGTAGCACCAGAGACAAATAGAGATTCTAAATTTTAGTTTGCACTGCAGGTTCCTTGAAGTTTTGCAGCCAAAATGTGGTAGCCCCAGAATTATTTCTTCTGGTATGTATGTATCTTCAGCTGTATTTAAAAGAATTTTAATTCCACTCGGGTAGAACAGCTTTGGTAAATCCCCTGAACTGTTCATAGGTTTTATTTCTTAAGTTTTTTATCAAAGGAAATTGTAAAACATTTTTATTCAAAAAAATTATTTTATTCTCTTATTTATTGTTTGCCTATTGAAAGCTGGCTATAACTTTACATTTGTGGCAGTTAAAACAAAATCAGAAAATATATCCAAAGTTTTTTTAAAAAACACATATTCTGATGATATTGCAGTACAAAGGAACATGGCCTTTCTAGTGTTGATGGAATTTAATTTGTGTTAACATTGCTGCCTTTTTTCCCCCCTTTGAACATTTTGTTGAGAAAGAGTTACTGTTTTTACCCAGCTTCTGGTTATTTCTTTGGCCTGAAAGATTGCTCTGGAAGCAATGAAAATCGTATTAGAGGACTCTTGCATGATTTAATAATTAAAGGCTGCTAGTTTAGCTGATGGCTTCACTAACCCCATATGAGTGACTAATAAAATGAATAATATTCACGTACTTTACAATCTCAGCATCCTGGAGAAGATAAGGCAATCCCAATATGCTTGGTCCTGAAAGAACTTGCTTCTCCTGAATTAAACAAACATCTGCAGATAATGTAATTGTAAAGTATTTGCAAATTCAGAATAATCTGACTAAAATCCCCAAAGTACTATTTTACACACAATAGATTCTCATAAGGTTTCCCACACTTATAGAAAATAGTATATATTATAGTAATGTATGACTATAAATTAATACATTAAAAACCAAGTCATCTATAGTTCAAATGCAAACAATGAAAAAACATACATAGCTCCATTTGTTAATTCCTCATCTGCTCCAGTTCAACCTTGCTTGAAATAAATGAATGGTTTCCCATGCAGTTATCTTTTTGTCATTGTTAAATGCACCAAACTGGATTCAAATTGCTTACAGTACATAGTTTTTTTCCTTAAAATACCCCTAAACTATAAATTCTAGCAACAAGAAGGCCTTCCTACCCCCGCCAATTACAAGCTCATCTTCATTTAGAAATCTCAATTTACTTTATCTTAAAAAAAAAAAGTTGTTTCAGATGCATAAATTTTTGCGACATTCCTAGGCAACAAACTTTATAAACTTAAGGTAGATATCATGTTATCATTCTGGATTTGTCTCAATGTACTATAGGACTATATGGGGATCATTATAAAACAGTCATAATTACCTGCTTGTCATCATTTGATGCTGCCTCAGTCTAATTGCCCTTTCCAAAGTAGCAACTTGGAAGCATTAAAGAGACTGATGTAGATGATATGCATTCCTGGTCATGCTATCTATAGCAAGATGTTGCTGCTCTTCCTTTATGTTGGATTTAGGAGTACGGTTTCCTTAAGCACAGTAGAAGCAGCTCTTTTGAGTTTTCTTTGGTTCCCTAGCTACTTTTACATCTTACAGGCAATTGGAAGAATTCCTCATCCAATCGCATGAAAGTAGGTGGGGTTAAAATAATGAACCTGAAACGCTGGCTTCAGACTAACTGTGTTTCAGCCTGACCCAGATCCTCTCATGCAAGAGAAGAGAAGCGCCTACCAGCACAAAAAATGATAAAAAGGAAGATTTACATTCAGCTTTGAATTTCTGTCAAGGCTTAGATTGTAACTAGAATCTTTTAAGGTATTGCTATACTGCATAGAATGGCTACATGTTTATAAGGCTCTTAATTTACAGCAAGGATTTCAAATGCCTCCTTTGTCTCTGCAGAAAATTATTGTAAGGCTATCCTGTTTTTTCTTTGTTTTTTTTAATGTTGCAAACATTAGTGAAGTTTGGCTTCAGAATATTCTGGCAACCCTTCCAGCTCTTTCTCTGACTTTCTAATTACATATTTGGTTTCCAGAAACGCTGGCAAATTATATGCATGAGGAAAATCATAGTGTGGAAAGTATGTACATTTTGACTTCTCATATGTCAGGTGCATATTATAATCTAGGATTGACTGAGTGTATCCCATATATAATTCATTAACAACTGCTGGGAAAGACTATCATTCGACAGCAGAATAATTGTTCAAGGCAACAAGGCCTCTACTACAATTCCAAAAGCTTCAATTAAATTTCTTCAGGTAATGAGATTTTTTTTTAAAAAAAAGTTCTCAGCTGAAGCAGTCAGCGCTTCGCAAGACTTCCAAAAATTATAACTGGGTATATAAATAAAAACTTCCTTCTCCTTTTGTGACTTGAAAGAGTCCATAGAGATTGAGCAGCCAAACACCTACAGTAGTGGCCAAAATTGTGGAAATCTTTTGGGAAAAATGTATTTTCTAAAACTAGCTAATAACACCACTTTTTGGGGGGAGTAGTACCATAAAATTATATAGCAATGAAAAGATAATTTAATCAAGAACGTAATGCAATAACTTTTATGAAGGATTTGCTATTAGAATAGCAGTTACAGTATAAAGAAGAAAAGTGAAACAAGTAGAAAAAATGAGCTATACAAAAATTATCACCATAGGAAAAAACAAGATATACAAAAATGATCATGTCAGTTAAGACTAAGTTGGGTAACCTTTAGCATGAATTACGGTCTTACAACGTCTTCCCATGGAGTGAACCAAGTCTTTTAGTTCTGCAGCTGTTATAATGTGAAACCAGGATTGAATGATTGCTTCTATTAACTGGGTTTTATTGCTGGGTCACTTCTGACTAACAAATTTCTTTAGTCGGCTCCATAGATTTTCAATTGGATCTGGGCTATTCCCATGCCATTCCAGCAGTGGAATATGAATATCTTGAAACTCCAAAAAAAAATGGTGTTATTAGCCATCAAACCTCAAAAATACACGTTTCCCAAAAGATTTCCACAATTTTGGCCACTACTGTAAAGACCAGGAGATGGCATGGGAACCATAAATTCTCCTAAAGGTAACATTTCACAAATAATCTCTGGAAAGTTTTATTCATAGTAAACTGTAAGTCCATAAACCTGCTCTGTTTCGCTTGAATTTTGCACCATGAAGTATGAAAGACAATTGCAGTGGGGAAGGATGTTTTTTGAAGGCCAAATCACTCATAGTTTTTTCAACAGGCCTGAGGATCCCCGGATAACAGGGAGCCCACATCTTGGTTGTGTCCTATGTAAGATTCTGATGCCTTCTCTCATGAACTTGTATTTATGTATTAATGTTTTAATGGCTTTTGAAGAACGTTTTCATTGCTGGCTTTAGTTCTCCCATTTGTGAGATGGGCAGTCATATAAATTTGATTGATAAATAAAGGAAACCCTAAAAGATACCCAATTCTTGTTCTTCTCCTTTGTGCAGAGCCAGAACAAGATAACCAATCTTTTGAGGGGAGGTCAATAACGAGAACTTCTTTTACTCCATCTACAAAACAGACATTATTGTAAAACTAAGGTAAGTTGACATCTTTCACTCTACTGTCAAATAGCAGATCACTTTAGAGGATATAGATTTATCCAGTGACAAAAAAATAAATAAATAGTCTTCTAGCAGAAGGAGAAACTGGTGCTCATGAAAGACAACTAGATAACTGCAGACTCATGGTATCTGCCATCTGACCAGGTTAATGGCACAACCGATGGTTCTTATGGCACAATTGATCTTAGCATTAAGTTGCAAGCTTAATCTTGTATCTGTTTCCATTCTGTGCACATTTATGGGAATAAGTAGCAATGTGGGCAAGGAAGTCACAATAATAATCATCCTTCCTAAGTGACAGAAAGGTGGTGTTTTTTAAAGAAAAATAGAAATGGAACTATACAATTTTTAAAAAATCATTTTTAATTGATAAACAATCACAGAGATGAGATGTTCATTGAAATATATTTATTTTAAGCTACTTTGAGATACTGTATACCAATGGTAGTCAACCTGGTCCCTACCGCCCACTAGTGGGCATTCCAGCTTTCATGGTGGGCGGTAGGGGTTTTGTCTGATACTGAAGCACTTTCCTTTTTTTTAATTTAATTGACTTTTTAAAAAAATTTATAGTATTATTTAAAAACATTTTCATTAGGTTTTCATAAAATTCCCAATTTAAATTTCTGAAAATATACTATTTGTATCGCCCGTGCATAAGTTTAGTTCATGTTATGTAAGTGAAACTAAATAGTGCTATAGCGCGATCGCAAACAAAATGCTCCAACACTGGAAATTTTTAAGAAAATGTTGGATAACCATCTGACTGAGATGGTGTAGGGTTCCTGCCTAGGCAGGGGGTTGGACTAGAAGGCCTCCAAGGTCCCTTCCAACTCTGTTGTTATGTTATGTTATGTTATGTTATGTTAAAAGAGCCTCGTCCCAGAATGGCTCGCGCATCTCCCCCCACACCACCCAGTTGTAACAGACAAGCAGAGCTGGTAGCCGGCGCCCCCCTCCCCAAACCCAATCCACGATGCGCGAGAGGCAAGTTCAGACGAAGATACATGGCGCATTACTGTGGAACCGGTGGGCAGTTAGAAAATTTTACTACTAACAAAGATACAAAAGTGGGCGGTAGGTATAAAAAGGTTGACTACCCCTGCTGTATACCCTTAGGTACAGTGGTGAAATCCACATTTTTTTAATACTGGTTCTGTGGGCGTGGCTTGGTGGGCCTAGTTGGCTTGGTGGGCCTGGTTTGGTGGGCGTGGCAGGAGAAGGATACTGCAAAATCCCCATTCCCTCCCCACTCTGGGGCCAGCCAGAGGTGGTATTTACCAGTTCTTCGAACTACCTAAAATTTCTGTTACCTGTTCTCCGAACTGCTCAAAATTTCCGCTACCGGGTCTCCAGAACCTGCTGAATTTCATCCCTGCTTAGGTAATGGAATAGAACTATCTGGAATCAATAAGATAGAGTACTAAATTTAAAAAAAAGTAACTAAACTTAAAGTTATGAGATTACCACACCAATACAAGCATTCTAAAAAGAGCCTCTAACTTATTTAAACATTATATAATGGAAATATTTTCCTTTGTCTTACAAAGGAATTGATCCAATTAAAAATGACACCAATAAATATGGCTATAAAATCATAAAGATGATATCAAAGATATGAGACGTGGAAAATTAAGGCTAAAATTTCATTGAAGTGATCTATGCCTGCAATGATACCTCCAAGGTTAAAAATATGAAAGCAAGTAGCATCATGAAAATCAAAATTGTACCCACCACTTCAAACATTCGTATCTGTACCGTCTGCTTTTCTTCTGAGGATCTCATCAACTACTTCCAATCATGGCTTATTCAGTCTTCATAGCTTCAATCAATTGGTACTTTCACATAACAATTTTTGAAAAGTTATAGGAATATTAAGTTGGTAGCTTATTCTCAACTGTGACTTAAACACAATTTAAATAAAATAAGATTAAATAAAAACATTATTTAAATAAAAACAAGAACTGTTGGTTTTGCCATGTTTTGACCAGCATGCCACAAGTGCAACAAAAGCCCAGCTT
Source organism: Ahaetulla prasina (assembly GCF_028640845.1). NCBI lineage: Eukaryota > Metazoa > Chordata > Lepidosauria > Squamata > Colubridae > Ahaetulla > Ahaetulla prasina. The sequence goes on from NC_080540.1 coordinate 99,460,886, forward strand.
TACACCACGTATGCTTATGTTATTCCATACAAGCTAGGATCTCTAACCTAGGGAATTCCCTTACAAGCCAACATTCTGCTACCCACATCCCACCAACTAGAAGCTATATGCAATATACTCAGGAAGCCATACTCAACACTTCCAAAGACAACACAAGACATAAAGGTTAAGTAAAGATGTTCCAAATGCAAAAGATTGCTGAATTACAATTTGTTCAATCAATTTTGGAAGCAGAGAAGGGACTTTATTTAGTTTGTTCATAGTTTATGTGTGTTTGTGTGTGTTAAAGCCATCGTTACTATATGAAAACATTAATTTTGAAAAAGAAAACTTTCATAACTACTTAATCAGGAAATTAAAATTATACTTATTTATATCCAAGAAATATTTTACAAGAAATAGAATATATGTAGTTCAGGGTTAAATTGTGGAGTGTGGCGGGTGGGATATAATTTGCTCCTTGGTAGTTCCTTGATTAGGGTACTATTTTCTGCTTGATCACTCAACCTACTACAGCACAACTACAGCAAGACAAGCAACTCTAGACAGTGAAGAGAAATCAAAACATCAACATAATCATAAAGTAATAATATGCAAGAAAAATTTAAAATGGCAGCCCCCAACTATCAGCACTAATACTAACTAAATGGTGCCAGATTTCCCTCCTAGCAGTCCAGACAGAAAACAAGGAAAAAGGATCAAAATTCAGATTAATAATGTTTTCTAGAATGAATGAGATGAAGAGATCAACATATGATGTGATAAGGCAAACCAAGTATTAGGACAGTTGGCTCCATTCTTATAGCATAAGGCAGTGCCAATCAGTACAAAGAAGCATCTCATACAAAACATATTCATCGCCAAACATGGGTACCAAACATGGGCACTTACAATAAAACATAAATGAAAATTAGTCACCACAGGAATGAGATCTTTGAGGAAAGCTGCTTAAATGACCAGAAGAGATAAAATCAGAAATGAGATCATAAGAGAAAGAATTGGCAGAGATCCAATTGGCAGAGATAAAGTGGCTTGCTCACCTGGAGAGGACATCATGGTAGTCCATACCGTACAAGGCATATACAAAAAGAGGAGAAAGTCAAAGAACACAAGGCAGACCGAGAAGAAGTGGAGAGACAATATCAAAATCACATAAGACTGGACAGCCACCTATGTGAAATGGTATCAGGTCTCCTGATTGAGCAGGAGGTTGGACTAGAAGACTCTAAGATCCCTTCCAGCTCTGTTCTGATTGATTGATTGGTTGGTTGATTGATTGATTGATTGATTGATTGATTGAACATCAATTGACAATGTTTAAGGCCGCCAAAAGAACAAGAACCAAATTTTATACTTCCCTCAATTCCCTAGGCGGGAGGTAAAAAAGAAGCAGCAGGAGAATAATGATGATGAGATGATGGTGATGATTTGTTAGGTGAAAACACAAAAAATCAAGTGACTCCTCTATGTCAAGTGTAGCACTTTTATATATATATACTATTTATCGAACATAATTTTCTTGAGCTTTTATAAGGAAGCAGGTTTGAAGTTTGGTAAATGCAATTATGTTGCTGTTATTTTTGAAACTTTTGCTAGACTTCCTATCAGTGTGAGAAATAACTCTCAAACTACGTCTTCTTAATTTTTTCCCTTCCTTGTCCCCAGAGAATGCTGGAGATTTTCCTGTCCCCCCCCCACTCCCCGAATCCTGGCAGAAGCAACCGATATACAAATAATGTCCACCTTTTCTCCTCTTCCTCTACTCTCAAGCAACAGAGAAATAAGCTTCCCTTTTTCCCCCAAAAGAAAGGTTTTAGGCAAGGAATTTTTGGCAGCTGAATGTCATCCAAATCAGGATTGTTTTCAAGAGAAGGCAGAGGAGGTAGAAAGGTATCCATGTTGACTCTAAGATAAGTTCAGGTTCAGAATTAGGCACCTCTTCCCTTGTACAGAAATCTCTTCTGAGCATACAGGCTAGGAATAACAAGGCTTTTATAAACAATCCATGTCTTCCTCAGGGTCCCAAATTGTCACCTTCCCTCTTAGAGTCTGTAGTTATCTATGGCAAATATGAAGATTAAGGACTTTTAGGTTTATATGGATACCACTGCAAAGGAAATTGGTAAAGAATACATAATACATAGACATACAACAGCTAGGTGGCTAACTGAGCTTGTCGATCAGAAAGGTTGGCAGTTCAGCAGTTCGAATCCCTAGTACAGGTCTCCTGCGTGAGCAGGGGGTTGGACTAGATGACCCCCAAGGTCCCTTCCAACTCTGTTACCATTAAATTAAATAGCCTCCTGCTTCCCAGGGTCTATCAGCATCTAGGTAACCTTTCTAATGGAGTTTACAACCCAAGAATTTCAGCAAGTACTTCACTTTTAAATGAGGCACCTATAGATAGACAACTTACATTGGGAAAAGCATTGCCCAATCTCATTATCCAATGTAGGGTTAAAAGTGACCCTATTCTCTAAAAGGCTGCCCATATAAATATGTGTTCTTTCAGATATTTGAATCCAAAATTACAATGGATTTTCTAGGTAGTTATCAGAACTTTCAATTGGAGTTAATAATTTGGTAACCAACAGCATTTTTTAAATATTAGCATCATATATGCTAATATGCAAGTTGTGGGCCAGTTACGCCCTTTCCTGGACCAGCAATCTCTAGTCACAGTCACTCATGCCTTAGTCACTTCCTGTCTTGACTATTGCAACGCGCGCTACATCAGGCTGCCCTTCAAGAGCATCCGGAACCTCCAGTTGGTGCAAAATGTAGCGGCCTGCACGGTTTTGTGCAGACCCCCGTGTGCACATGTATCACTTCTCCTATGGGAGCTGCATTGGTTGCCGATTTGTTTCCGGGTGCAATTCAAGGTGCTGGTTATCACCTTCAAAGCCCTTCATGGCTGGGGACCAGGTTATCTGAGGGACTGTCTCTTGCCGGTCACATCTACCTGACCCATCAGAGCAGGGAGGCAGTGAATGCTGTGGGTCCCATCCCTAAGGGAGATACATCTGAAGGGACCCAGAAGAAAGGCCTTCTCTGTGGTGGCTCCCTCTCTCTGGAACATCATTGCCCCAGAGATTAGAACGGCCCCTACTCTAGTACTCTTCCAGAAGGCGCTGAAGACCTGGTTCTGCCAGCACGCCTGGGGAACCCAGATTGGGATGGAGCCCATTAAATGGCTCGTGTGATCGGCTGTCACTGGGGCGGGAGGTGGGGTGTATTTTTATTACATTAATAAATGTAGCTCACAAACACCTCTCTCCTGAGTTAAATTATGCTGTAGTTAGGGACAAAATAAATGGACAACACAGACAACATGGGACAAACATGAATCAAAAATCCTTTGCTAGTACAGGAGATTATATGTGGTGAGAAAGCTAGGACACTCCCTAGAAACTCTATCCATTTGTCATAGGGAAATATCACAGGTAAACAATTGCATCGAAATATTCTTTCTTCAGATTAGAGAGTCACTCATGTGCTGTTTCTTCCAAATGAGCTGCTTCATCCCCATTTGAAGTCTAGTACTGTAAGCAAGTTCCAAAGGGTTTCTTAAATTGTTATGAGGCTAGTAAGTTTATGTATTTAAATGTATTTACTTACTGTACTTCCTTTCTTATTTATATATAGGAGTTTTTGTAAAAATATCCATTTTTGATCCTTACTTAGGTCTGTTTTTCCCACGCTGCATCTTTTGCATTTGTTTATTTTATTTTATTATTTTCCACTTTTTGTTTTTATAAGTAACTCAAAGCATTGAACATACCTAATATTCCTTCCTCCTATTTTCCCTGCAACAACAACAACCCTGTGAGATGAGCTGGACTGAGAAAGAGTGACTGACCCAAGATCACTGAGCTGATTTTCATGCCCAGGGCAGGACTAGAACTCAGGGTCTCCTAAATTGGAGCTGGTGCCTTAGCTACTGGACCAAACTGGCTCTAGTCTTATACCCTGTTTATATTGTGTTGTTTTATCCTGGCCACATGTGGTAATAAAGTTTTTGTGACTTGTGACTAAATCGAGTTCTAGCAGGACATATCCTGCCATTGCATCTTTACTATATTATCTAGAAGGCAAAACTATCCCGAGCCAACTTTATTTCTGTCTTTTTGCCCTCCTGTCCATGTTGCCTGTCTACTCTATATATCTGAGCAGGCAGAAATTGTTCCATTCCAGAATATTACAATCTGTCCCAAAGTTGCAATTTAGTCAATGACTAAAAAGCAAAAGAAAAATGACAAAGGGATCAACCTATTGTTCTTTCTTTCTCCAATTAAGTATGCAGGGTGTTAAATCCTGAACCATGACAGGTGGCATGCAATATGAAAGAACCATGAAGAAAAACAAAGTCCGGTTTCCTTTTGAAAAATGCACCTTTGGGAACCACCATGACCTGGATGACTGAGAATTTCCATAGACAACCGTGAGATACAGTTTCCATGTTCTGGAGTTCTGGGCGGGAAGGAATGAGTTAAAAGCAATACCAGCGTCTTCCCTGTTGGAAGAAAGTCTGCAAACCTCAAAGCATTCCTAACTTGTTACACACATTTTGGCGGCAGCGACTGAAAGTGAGCCAGAAGAACAACAAACAGTGAAAAAGAATATAAATGGAGACTCTGAAACCACCAGCCACATTTAATGGAGAACGGAGTTTGGGCATGAAATATTTGAGAAGAGTGTTTAAGGCCTTCATAAATTTTGCAGAATATATTTTAAAAAAGAAAAACATAGAAAAATGAAACTGTTTTTATACTTTTTAAAAATGAAAGGCAAGAAAAGAAAAAAGAAAATGAAAAAAAGGAGAGAGCAACTATTCTTCTGGACAGGATAAAACAGTCTTAATAATAAATTAAATATCCCTAATTTTTGCAAGCATGGAAAAACAGTTTTTTCTCTCCCCATCACCTCTTTTTTAACCAGGGATTAAAGTGAGCTGTTTTAAAAGGTTTAAAACTTGTAGAAAGTTACAGCCTTCGAATACTCAGAAATAGTGTGCAGAATCTGGGGCATTTTGAGATAGGAAAGAAAAACTTCGGAGAAGCAAGCAAGGTAAAATAGAATCCCTATACAGGTAGTCCTCGATTTACAACATTTCATTTAGTGACCGTTCGAAGTTACAATGACACTGAAAAAAGTGACTTATTCACACTTATGAACATTGCACCATCCCCATTGTCACATGATCAAAATTCAGATGCTTGGTAATTGACTCATATTTATGACAGTTGCAGTGTCCTGGCATCATGTGATCACCTTTTGTGACCTTCTGACAAACAAAGTCAATGGGGAAACCAGATTCATTTAACAACCGTGTTACTAACTTAACAACAGCTGTGACTTACTTAACTGTGGCAAGAAAGATCTTAAAATGGGGCAAAACTCACCTGTCTCATTTAGCGACATACATTTTGGGCTCAATTATGTTCATAAGTCAAGGACTATCTATATAGACAGTCCATAAAGTCCATAAAGGAAATGTAGAACCAAAATTAAACAGAAGTTAAACAATACAGTAAACTGTGAGCAATATGAGAAGAAATATGTCAACACCTGCAGTTCATGAGAAGAAACATTACAAATGAGATCAATTATTTTGCATTCAGGTGCCTATCAAAACAAAACAAGACTTGCACCCTGTAAATACAAAGAGTGTCAATGAAAGTTAAGGTGTTCTGTTGGTAGCAGGTCAAATGATGAATAATCCAACAGGACAATCCAATAGTTTGCAATAGTGCAAATGAAGACAAAATGTTATCAACCCAATTAGACTGTGGAACCAGTTATCAAGAGACCTGATGAACTGCCATATTTTCCTCAAGAGACCAATGAGTGTTTAATAAAAATTGAATTACACTTCATTAAAGCTGGAAAGACAATGCCAACTCAAATGGATTAGCATAAAGACAAATTTTCATTAGTAGATCTGCTAAGGATTTTTAAAAATTATATTTTGTATTTATTTCCTTTTTTGTCTAATTGATCATGCTCCAGTTACAATATATCAAGTCTCTTCTTATCATTTTTAAAAAATATGTTTAATTTTGAAAGTTTCAGATTGGAGGGAAATATGTGCTTGGCAGGCAGATGAATTAATTTAGTTTCAATAACTAAATTTATGAAAATAAATATATTGTTATACTTCTAGCAGTTTCTTTAAATAGAAAAGAAAGGGTCATTATAACCTATATTGTTATTTTTCCTATGTTTGCTGAACCTAGATGACATGCTATCTTCCCATCCATCCATCCATCTCCAACAAAAATGTTTTGCCAAAAAATAAACATAATTTGATGTAACCCTATAAATAATCAGGTGGTTATTTTCAGGTATCCCTGAAAAATTTCTGCCTTTTATTATTTAGTTTTATTTGGAGATTCAATTTGTATAGTACCTGCGTGTAAGAATCTATTTCTTTTTCCAATATACCAATATACCACTGAGGAAAATATCCAATGTTATAATATTTTCCCATAAAATTAAGACAAGGCTAATATAATTAAAGATTGTGGATAGTGACCATTCACTCTGGCTCCTTCTTGAAAGTTTACTCCTTTCAAGACTAGGTTTCCATTCAAATCAAATCATTCTTTGACTTGAACAGAAACAGGGGTTTATCATCACAACTGTGTATAGCACTTCTGCCCCCCTGTGACACTTTACAGAAACACTTTTCCCTCCCCTTTCTCCAGCTATTCTGGAATGATTTTACAAATGTTGTTTACACTCAGGTATCATGGTCCCTTATCCCTTCTACTTTTCCTCCTTTTTTTCCTACTTTTCCTACCCTATGACTGTCATTAAGTGTTCTACCTTAGAATTCTTGATGATCTTTTCTTTTATGTACACTGAGAGCAGGTGCACCAAGACAAATTCCTTGTGTGTCCAATCACACTTGGCCAATAAAAAGAATTTATTCTCTATTCTCAAAGGAAAAAGTCCGGTCTCAGAAATAATAATTGGACTAAAGACAGCCAGTGTGTTTCCATGGCTGACTAGGAATTTGGCCCTTGAACAGTTTCTCATCTGCTGTCTGTGCTCCCCATATGTTGGAAAAGATATAAAGGAGGGAAGACAAAGTTTAGATCAGCAAACAATCCAAACCAGCCAGGATCAGTTTTGGAACCTAACTTGCTTTGGCTGTTCTATAGTAAATCATTACTCTCTTTTCTTTAATTCATGTCTATTTTTTGTGCTGGATCTTCTTTTCTGTGCTTTTTTTTCCCTTCCAGGATCAGATGAGAGGGCAATAGGAGAGAGCAATTCAAATTCCTCTCACCATGTGGTGGCCGAGTTCCATTCTAAACCCCACTTAGTTTCTTTCCTACTTTAAAAATGGAAGTTCTAACCATATTGGAGGCTTTGCCTCCCACAATGCTTCTCACTGTCCTTTTAATTGTTCTGTTGTTCTTTTCTTTTTTTACTGTTACTTTAATACACAGGGGTATCACTTATGGTTGCCTGTACCTCGACACATTTTTCTAGATGTGCACACTTGCTGCTTTTTAAATAAGTGAGCAGCTGTCGGTTCAGATGATACATACACTAGGTCAAGAGAGCATGCAGTTTGTACTTTATAACTGAGCCAGATGTCGCAGGGATTGAACAAAATAAACATGATCTTCCCACAAAACTCGTTCTGCTTGTATTTATTGTTGGCTGTCCAGAATCATGTACTTGGAAAGGGCAGCCTGGTAAATCAATCAAGCAATTAATTAAATTAATAAAGCCATGCCTATCCAGCAACCCAATCATTTGCCTATAGTGCCAATAAGCAGACATACTTCCTCCAAGACATATCTCCTCCAAGTGATGCCAGGACCTCCGGGCATCCTTCCAGACTCTCTCATAGGTCCACAAAATCAAATTTATTTGCCAGCCTAGGTTGAAACGTAAACAATCATGAGAAGCAGTAGTGGCATCAAATGCATTAATTTTAATTTTTAAAATGGTAAATATTAATAAACATATTCCATGCAAACCCCTACATCTTTTGTGGTTCTCAATAATTTTTTAGAAGTGGGAAAAAGTCCCGAGGGACAAAAAAATTAACAAGCATTGGTTTAGGTTATAGTTTCTGATGAGAATCTGGTCACAGTTAAAGAGAACAATTGCATATCACAAGCTCATGACTAACAAGGTACCAAAAAAAAAAATTCATATTAAATAAGGATAGAATGAGGGATCAACAGGTGACAGGAAATCATAGGAGGATGAACTTTACCAGAATTTTCACTAGAGGGATCAGTAGAAGTTGAAACAGAATCCTATTGATATGGTATTATAATGATCCAATCCATGGAAATTTGCTAAAATGACAATGCTAAGAGGGAAATGACTTTTCCTAGAATCTGACATTTGTTATATTACAAAGTGGCAAGACACAAAGGACTATGAACTGAAGAAAATTAAGCAATTGTTTCAGCATTCTATCTATCTATGACCTATCTATGCAGAACTGCATCCATTTCTAGGAAGAAGGAATAATGATTCCACAATTGGCAGAAATCAAGCACCAAGTGCATTCAGAGTACTGAAAGATTTTTACAGCAAAGTGGGATGGGACTTTGATCCAAATACTTAACAATGTATAATATAAAGTAGAACTGTCCATTAAAATTATTGGGGGGAAAGCAAATGCTACAAGGCCAAATCCATATCTAGCACTGTTTGTTCATCAAAAGATACCAGCCACAAACCTAAGTCTAGCACAAGACAAAGAACCATGGTTTAAGAGTAGAGAAGGTTTGTTTGAATCACTGGGTATCTCTTAATGAATTTAGGAAACAAGGAATAAATGGAGATCTTCCAATCTTATAAACAGGGCACAAGCAGGGAATTAGTGCCCCCTTCAAAGTAGAGCAGAGTCAGTGGTGGGATTCAACCAGTTCGCACCTATTCACTAGAACTAGTTGTTAACTTTCTAAGCAGTTCGGAGAACCGGTTGTTAGAAGAAATCTTTTGTTTTTTTCCACTTCACAGGGCTAATCCTGTAAGGAAGGCAGGAAGGAAAGAAACATTCTGGTGTTGTTTCTAGCCTAATCTTTATTGCCCTGCTTACAGAAACTGCCTCTTGGTTAACCCTTATTACATTGTAACAGCTAAAGGTTCTTGGCAGTACGCCCAGACTTACTGTGCCTGAGCTTCTCTGGAGGTGTTTTTTCCCCCCTTTGCTGGTACTTTGCTGGGGCTTGACTTTCTTAAAGGGGAAGGGTTGTTTTAAACTTTTTACACTGCTGTTGGGAAGAAATACTCCCCTGTTGGAGTTCTTTCAGCCGGAATGCAACTATCAGCACTTTGAAAAAATAATTGAATAACAAAGCAGAGCTGCCAGAAAGAAGCTTTTAATGCAAGGAACCAAGATGAGTGACATTCAGCAAGGCTTCTTGGCTAGCTAGACATTCAAACGCTGAGTTTTGGTCTAAAACTGGTTTTTGGTGAAGTTTAATCCTGTGTTTATTGATGGGATAATTTTTCGTATTCAGCTTTGTTTGGAAGGAAAAAGATTAATCTCTGTACCTGAAAAGTAGCAGGGTTCAGAAATCTTGCTAGTTGCTGTGTCTATTTGTTCTGGTAATTGGTTTAACAAGCAACAGCTACTGTGCTCTTTTACTAGCACTAATTGCTGTCTTTGTAGTTAGGCTTATCTCAAGTGTTTACATTTGAGTTTGCCTGGGGTGTGAACTCTGGCAGTGAGCCAGACAAGGCTTGTGTTTTAGTTTTAAAAGGATTTAAACTATTGTGATTTGTAATTATTTGTATTGTGTTTGCATTTTTTCCTGCCTCATGGTTTCTTTTTCTATCTGGGGAGGGGGTCTTCTTTCACTGTTTTAGTGGTTCCTGGCGCTGTCCTTTTGGGGTGTACTTCCAAGAGGCAGGATTCAAGCTTGGCACTGATTTTTTTACTGCCTTTCTGGTGGGCATGTGATTTCTCCTTAAATGTGGATGACTTCCTATCTTGTGAGGTGAGTGAGACCAGCCTTGCTTGACAAACTTGGGAGGGCAGAGACTTGAACCTGAGTTCCCTATATAATTTGTTAATTTGTCTTTTTAGCTTGCCATTTTGTAGCCCAAATATGCCCACGCACTTTCTGGAGAGCTTCTATCAGGGGTCACCAACCTTTTGGACCTTAGGGACCACTAAATTCATAATTTTAAATACTGCAGACCACTAATATGATCTGCCTAATGACTGGCTGGGTGGGCATGGCTAGATGGTCATGTGATTGGGTGGGCATGGCCAACTCTATGTCACTCACATCAAGGGGCACCTTGCCAGCTCTACTTGCCCCTCCCCTCTCAGCCACTCCTCGCCTTCCCACCCGAGCTCCTTAGCACTCCAATAGGAAGCATTTGTTGGAGCTAAGCAGTCACCACGAGAAAGAATTGGCAAAAAAAGTCAGTTCAAATTGGATCTGATTGAGAAGGAGCTCAGTAGAAGCACCTTACTGAGGACTAGGAGCATAGACTTTCCAAGCAGAGGAAAAACCTGTGGGAGTGCAAGGCCAGGTACTGGCGCCTGGAGGCTCAGTGGGCTGAGGTGGTCAGCCAGTTCCAGGCCATGATGTAGTCTCACTGGAACAAGGCCCTCCGGCTCTTCGCCAGCAGAGGCACTTCCCTTCAGCCTTTGTCCAAAGCCCCACACCAGGAGGCCGAAGCAGACACCAAGTTGGAATTTCTGCCCCCCTCTGTCCCATACAAATAGAACCCAAAGGGGGATACTCTCTGCAGCAACACAAACATTCATTGCACATATCCGTCCCAGGGGCTGTAGTTTGAAGACCCCTGATTTAGTGCAATATAAAAAATGCAAGTAATTTGTAGTTTGAAGACCCCTAATTTAGTGCAATATAAAAAATGCAAATAATTTTTCTGTGGACTACAAAAATTGGTGACCGCTGGCTTAAATGACCTCTCTGCTAAAAGGTTTCACTTTATGAGCAAGAGTTGTCTGCTAATAGTTATCCTTGCATTTTAACTACTTTAATTCCTCAAGGTGCCCTGGCACCCTGCCTGATTTGTAACTGGATTGCAGGCATTTCTAATCTAATGATTGGTATTTAGAGCAGTTTTTTGCAAGCAAAGAAGCTTTTTGTATTTTTGTAATCCTTGACTTACAGCAGTTCATTTAGTGGCCATTCAAAGTTACAATAGCACTGAAAAAGTGACTTATGACCATTTTTCACACTTACAACTGTTGCAGTGTCTCCACATCACGAGTGGCCAGGTGAGGAGAAGCGTCCCTTGACATGAGTGATGTCGAGTTGGCCACACCCACCCAGTCACATGAACACCCAGCCACGCCTACCCAGCTGGTCATTAGGTTAGAGAACCAGTTGTTAAATTATTTGAATCCCACCACTGAGCAGAGTCCACACAAAATAGCATCAATATGGCAATACTGGCAAGAGTTATATGAGGAAAAGATGAACTGCTAACAAAACTGAGACCTAACAGAAAATACTTCAGGGAAATAATGGATTCATCAGAAAATGAGCTCATATAAGAGTCCAACAAGAAATTCTTCTCATGCCTGAACTTCAGCAGAACCAAGCAGAGATCCAGAGTAAAGAATGCAGAAGAAAATTTGCCAAAACTAGAATGGAACAAAATAAGGAATGGAAGAGAAAGGCTTTCATAACTGAATCTAAACCCATTAGAAGTAGATGAGCTATTGAAATACCTGCAGATCAGAAAGGCTATGTTCTAGTCCAGCTCTTTTAAACAGAGCCTGAAAATAATTTAGACTCAGGAAATAGTTCAGAACAAACTTCCTTCCTTTGATTTGTTAGAGATCTCAACAGAAGTATCTGTAAAATATTCTTTAAATAAAATCTGTTTGGAGGCCAAGCTTCTCTGATCAATTATTAAGCATGACTAGGGCAATTTTTTGATGAATTTACCACTGTTTCCTAGAATTTGGTGATACTCCTCCCAGTTGCATTTCCCTATAGCAGATAACTAACCATTTTTCTGTGTTCTAAAAAAAACGAATGGCCTCTTAAAAATGAATGGAAGATGAAAGGAATGGTAGAGTCTTCTTAATCTATTATAACAGATTACAAACTTTTCTAGCCCCACTGCTTTCTTGAGGCTAAAGTGATGTGCAGTTCTTAAGTTTCAAAGTCTTTGTAATTGCCAGTTTAGGATTCTGACAAAGCAATCTGTTGTTCTCCTGTCTGCCTGTTCAGCCTACATGAAGATGAAGAGGGAAAGAAAAATGGTGGGTATTGCACTTACTTCGTTGGTGTCATCATCCACAATTAGCTTTGTTTCCCTTCTCCACTGCAAGCAAATGGACTCCTCAACATTAACTAAGCCCTCTCTCTATGAATTGTTCTCTAGACCTCTGCCATGGACAATGCCTGGAATTAGGTTATCTGGAAATCCTGAGAATTTTAGAAATAAAGAATACATAAAGACGACAGACTCTACAATGTAATAAATTCATAAAGTCTACCTAGAAGAGGCTGCTCATTTCTGGAGGAGAAGAGCCCCTATTCTGAATAGCCCCATATCACAAAATAACATTTTTAAATGTTAGTGATTAATTCTCTGACTATAATTCTCTGAACAAACCCTTCAAGCAAAGTCTGATGTTAAATAGAAAGACAAAAACTCAGATTACACAACTATGACATTATTTAAGGAAATTCTGCCAACCGCAACTGAATTCCACTTACACACCAACACCTAGACACTAGGAAAGCTCAGATCTGGAAACTAGATTGGAATTTTAAACAAAAACATTCTGGAAGAGACCAATGGCAACCAGTTTTATATTACTTACTTTCAAAAACCTACATATTTCTACCACATGTCTATAGCACGGAGAGTTTTTTTAATTGCAGTAGGATAGAAATGTATTTAATAAATCAATAGTCAGAAGGAGTTTGACTCAACATGAAAGAACCTTTAACCAGTACATTTTTGTGTAAATACCAAAGAAACAATAATCAAATATACAAATATATTACATTATGTAAATGAAATACTAAAAACCTTTTAAAAACTTGCTTTAAAAAATTCAAAATCACATAATAAATGCTCATTATGGAATGAGTACAACAGAATGCTCATGTGAGATATTTCTAAATAAATATGGAAAAATAATATAATGTATAAAAATCAAACTGTAGATCTGTAAAAACAAACAAACCCATACCTTTGAAGCTAACAGCCATAGTAAGGAATACTTTTAGCCTTACTGTGATTTGAAATCCATTCTAGAGTTCCAAAGCATTGCATTTGCTGTTTTGGGTGATTGCAGAATATTTTTTTTACTCTTCATTTTGTGATAACTCCTCTCCATCAAAGGAACTTTGAAGGAACTTTTCCAAACAGTATGTAATTTGGAGACAAAAGGCATACACTGGTATTCAACACACTAGCTAACTAGCCAATCTATCTTTCCAGTCACTGTATTATGAAGCTGTATAATGAAACATTATGAAGGTCTTTGGATTTCTCTTCTACATTAACTATAGACTGGAGCTTGGTAGAAACTGTTACTCAGGAGTTAGGCTTGCTTGCTAGATTTACCAAGGACTCTAGTTAGAACTCTCCAGTGATAGTTAAAAATATTCAGCTGGAGGAACTGATTGGAAAGCTGTTTATTTTATTTCTTTGCCTCCTTTTTCCAACCACCGTAAGTTCTTTTAATAAATAACAAGCAGCAACATCTGCAATTCATTTTTCTCCTTCATTCCATTCACGGAAAAAACTCTAATGAAATTGTCTTGGCATTCATTGTGGCTTAAGCAAGAAAAGTTGTTTTACACTGGATCATTATTATCATTCTTAAAACTGTAGAATTTTTTTTAAAAAATAGAATAGCCTGTTCATTTTATTCACGTTAACAGAAAATAAACAAATTATATATTTATTTATTTATTTATTTATTTATTTGATCATATTTATATACCGCCCTATCTCCCGAAGGACTCAGGGCGGTTTACAGGCACTTAAAAACACATAAATACAATATAAAAGCAATTAAAAAACTTATTCTAAAAGCCCGATAATTAAAAAATATAGACATAAAACCCAATTTAAAACCCATAAATTTAAAATCTAACTCAGTCCTGCGCAATTAAATAAGTATGTTTTAAGCCCGCGGCGGAAGGTCCGAAGGTCGGAAAGCTGACGAAGTCCGGGGGGTAGTTCGTTCCAGAGGGTGGGAGCCCCCACAGAGAAGGCCCTTCCCCTGGGCGTCGCCAGACGACATTGCCTCGCTGACGGCACCCTGAGGAGTCCCTCTCTATGAGAGCGCACGGGTCGGTGAGAGGTATTCGGTAGCAGTAGGCGGTCCCGTAAATAACCCGGCCCTATGCCATGGAGCGATTTAAAGGTGGTCACCAAAACCTTGAAGCGCACCCGGAAGGCCACAGGTAGCCAGTGCAGTCTGCGCAGGATAGGTGTTATGCGGGAGCCACGGGGGGCTCCATCTATCACCCGCGCAGCCGCATTCTGGACTAACTGTAGCCTCCGGATGCCCTTCAAGGGGAGCCCCATGTAGAGAGCATTGCAGTAATCCAGGCGAGACGTCACGAGTGCGTGAGTGACCGTGCATAGGGATCCCGGTCCAGAAAGGGGCGCACCTGGCGTCCCAGGCGAACCTGGTAGAACGCTCTCCTGGAGACGGCCGTCAAATGATCTTCTAGAGACAGCCGTTCATCCAGGAGGACGCCTAAGTTGCGGACCCTCTCCATCGGGGCCAATGACTCGCCACCGATGGTCAGCCACGGATTTAGCTGACTGTACCGGGATGCCGGCATCCACAGCCACTCTGTCTTGGAGGATTGAGCTTGAGCCTGTTTCTCCCCATCCAGACCCGTCGGCCTCCAGACACCGGGACAGCACTTGATAACCGTTGGGGTGGTCCGGTGTGGAAAAGTACAGCTGGGTGTCATCCGCATACAGCTGGTACTTCACACGAAACCACTGATGATCTCACCCAGCGGCTTCATGTAGATGTTAAACAGAAGGCGAGAGGATCGACCCCGCGGCACCCACAAGTGAGGCGCCTCGGGGCCGACCTCTGCCCCCTGTCAACACCGACAGCGACCGGTGGGAGAGATAGGAAGAGAACCACCGATAAACGGTGCCTCCCACTCCCAATCCTCCAACCGCGCAGCAGGATACCATGGTCGATGGTATCGAAAGCCGCTGAGAGGTCTAATAGGACCAGGGCAGAGGAACAACCCCTATCCCTGGCCCTCCAGAGATCATCCACCAACGCGACCAAAGCCGTCTCCGTGCTGTAACCGGGCCGGAAACCAGACTGGAACGGGTCTAGATAGACAGTTTCATCCAGGTGCAAGGGAAACTGATATGCCACCATACTCTCTACAACCTTCGCCGCGAAGCGAAGGTTGGAGACCGGACGATAATTACCCAAAACAGCCGGATCCAGGGAAGGCTTCTTAAGGAGGGGCCTCACCACCACCTCTTTCAAGGCGGCCGGAAAGACACCCTCCACCAAAGAAGCAGTCGTAATCGCCTGGAGCCAGCCTCGTGTCACCTCCTGAGTGGCCAGCACCAGCCAGGAGGGGCACGGGTCCAGTAAACACATGGTGGCATTCAACCTACCCAACAACCTGTCCATGTCCTCGGGAGCCACAGGGTCAAACTCATCCCAAACAATGTCACCAAGACCACCGTCGAGCGTCTCACCTGAGTCACCGCAATTTTGGTCCAACCCATCCCGAAGCTGAACGATTTTATCGTATAGATAACCGTTAAACTCCTCAGCACGTCCCTGCAGCGGGTCATCCTGCTCCCCCTGGTGAAGGAGGGAACGAGTCACCCGAAACAGGGCGGCTGGGCGGTTATCTGCCGACGCAATGAGGGAGGAGGCGTAGCAATATACAGTAGTAATATTGACCCTTTCTCCCTCCCTCCAGGAGTTCATTATTCTCTATATGCTTGTCTTCACTTGAAAGGCCAATGCACATCCCAAACAAGCACTAACATGCACAGGATTATCAGATTAAATGTTTCTACTATCTGGCACTAAAGTTAAGCACAGCTGTAGTTTTAGAATCAGGTCTAACTAATCTTGAGCACAAACTTAAATCTCTTTCCACAAGGAAATCCTATTTTGAATTACGGGCTTACTTCCTGGAAAGTAGAGTTACAGCACACATTTTCACCACATGTTCCAAATTATTTTACCTAATCTGGTTTTAACGTTACTAAACTGCAGGCAAAAAGGAGCCGTTACTTAATTCTCTTGCAAAGGGAGGAGTCTGAAGTAAATAGGATGACACCATCAGGTGTGTCTTTCCTTGGTGTCTAATTAGCTTTATTTAAGAGGCTAGAAGGAGCTGCTGCTGCTTCTTTTTTTTGAGGCCTTGATCTGTTATGGGGGAGATAGCTACTTTGCCCAATTAATCCTCATCATGAAGCTTTTGGAAAGATTATTTCTTTGTTTCTGTTTGGACAGGTTCTTCTTTCCTGGGGTCCTGTGTTTCCCTAGTTTCAGAAATGAAGGGACTTCTCAGCCATTACCACTCTCAGAGGTGCAGGCCTTCAAGACATCACTTCCATCATTGGTTCTTCCAAAAGAAAATGGCCAGGGCCCACATGCTCTTTTCAAGCTGCTGTCTGGCCGTGATCCCCAGGGCTTGGAAAGTGATGTCTCAAGACCACCCCCAGATTCTAGAGCCCTACACTACATGAAAAGGGTGTATAAAATGTTTGCTACCAAGGAAGGTGTTCTTAAGCCCAACAAAAGCCATCTCTACAACACTGTCCGCCTTGTCACACCACATGCTGAATGCAAGCATCCCACTACTAATGGTATGTGAAAACTTTTTTTGGGTAACTAATTTTTTACCCCTTGTCAAAATGTGGGTGGTCTTGCTCGTTCTTCTATATACAATGGAATGGGATACATCTTTGAGGTCTCTTTTAATAGTGTAAAATATATATTTTGCTGTAGTTGGAAAATTATCTTTTTTTAGTCAAATGTCAATCGTGGTGGCCATGTTGTTTCTCCAAAGCTTTATATTGATAGGCTTTTTTTAAAAAAAATGGATATTCAAAATGGCTGCCACCCTAAAAGAACTGCCTGCCTTGCCATTTGCTCAGAAAAAAATGTATGCCTAATCAGAAAGTCTTAGATTAATTGGTTTGATTTGCAAATATACTAAAGTATAAAGTGATTAAGAGAAGCAACCTGGGAGGGCAGGACTGCTTAGTTTAAACATTTTTTCTTCTTCAATCTCTTTGCAGGAGATCTTCATTCAATGGACCTGTTTTTCAACTTGGATTGTGTTACTGCCTCAGAGCACTTACTGAAGTCAGCCATACTCTTTTCATTAGATGACTCTGTTTCTACAGCTTCAAATCTTACCTGTGTTTGCAACATGGCTGTTCAAGAAAGTGATGCCTCCAGTCAAGTGTGCATCGATGTTCCACATGCAATGGTGTTCAATCTGGATTTGGGACGTAGACGCAAATGGATTAAGATTGATGTGACCACTGTTCTTCACCCCTGGATAGTCACTAAGAAAAGAAACCTCCATATGGCTGTGAATGTCACCTGCTTGAAAAATAAACGTTCTCCCAACTCTGATCATGGTTTCTTCAACAGGGCACGAAGGTCCCTTTTTCTTCTCCTCTATACTGTTGACACTAGCGAGCACACTTATCACAGATGGAATTTTTTCCAAGTCAGAAGGAACTTTATTACATCGTCTACTCACAAAAAGGGTCTTTTCACAGTTCCCAAGAAAGAGGCCAGGAAAGGCTTTAAACCGGGAAGAGCACCTCGTCACCGAAGAGAAGAAGATGGGGAAATGAAAACCACTCCAGTTCCAATATTTAACATAAGTCAGTATTACAAACAGTTCTCCTTTCCTCAAAATGAATGTGAGCTTCACAGCTTTTGGATGGAATTCAGTCAACTGAACTGGGACAAATGGATAATTGCACCACACAGGTACAACCCTCACTTTTGCAGAGGTGTCTGTCCAAGAGTTGTTGGTCACCGCTATGGCTCTCCAGTCCACGCGGTGATACAGAATATTATGCGGGAGAAACTGGATTCTTCTGTCCCTGAACTTTCCTGCATTCCGGCTGACTACAGTCCTTTGAGTGTTTTGAAGGTGGAGGCTGATAGATCAATTGTATATCAAGAATATCGGAACATGATAGTGAAAACTTGTACATGTCGTTAAAATTGTGATGTAATGAACCTTGTAGTTTGGTATTTTCCCTTATTGTGAATTGCCAATTAGTTGAAAAATAAAGTATGAAGTGCAAAAGCAGATAATTCTAATGTGTTTGTTTTTCTTAGCTTTTTCTGATCTGCAAGAGAAATCAAGAGGTCTTCTTGTTTTCAAAATAGAAAAATTTTCCATGGATTTTGGGTGTCTAACAAAAAGCATATTTCTTTAAATTAACAAAAGGAGTAAATACCATGTCATGTTATAATAGTTTTTGTTTTAGTCTTAAAGTTTTTAAACTAGTGTTTAGGCAGAGTGTCTTACTATTACTAATTTCTTAATTGCTTAATTTTTATATTTACTTTTAGTGATTGAAGCTGGTTGAGACTATTATAACTACCAGATGTAAATTTTATTTTAAAGCAATACCATTTTTTTTCTGCAAGTTCACGATGCAAAATAATGCAGACTCAATTTGTTATATCTCTATAATCTCTATAATCCCCTAGGAAATAACTTTGACAGAGGTGGGTTTCAACAGGTTCTGACCAGTTCTGGAGAACTGGTAGCGGAAATTATGAGTAGTTTGGAGAACTGGTAGTAAAAATTCTGACTGGCCCCATCCCCATCTATTCTCTGCCTCCTGAGTCCCAGCTGATTGGGAGGAAATGGGGATTGTATCCTTCCCCTGCCATGCCCACCAAGCCACACCCACCAATCCATGCCATGCCCACCAAGCCACACTCACAGAACCGGTAGTAAAAAAATTTTGAAACCCACCACTGAAGAATAAGTTCTGTGCAGAAGTACCTTCTTTTACAGCAGAGGACTTACTTATTTATTTATTTATTTTGTCACAACAATATATATAAGCATCACACAAAAAGATTATATAGTATATAAACATATATATGAGGGAATAATAGGAGGTATAAGCATATATACATATAAGAAGATAAAAAAGAAAAAAAACAATTCAAACTTGGCAGCTTTAAGACTTGTGGACTTCAACTCCCAGAATTCTCCAGCTGCCAAGTTTGAAGAACTCTTCTTTTACAGGGTTGATAATGCGGAAAGAACTTTGCAGCAGACCTAACAGGCTGAAAAAAATCCCTTTTATAATGGGCCTGTATCTGATTTATGACTTTAATTAACTCTGACATTCCGGTTTTAAATGCTTTCAGTTTTACATTCTGATTTATCAATGGAAAACATCATTCACCTCAATATAAATTAAAAATTTGCACTATAGTCCATGATACTAGTGAACTTTTAAAAGTAGGTGTTCTGTAGATCTCTTAAAGCATTTTAACTGAAATGCCATTTAAGTGTATTTATAAGCCTGAACGCTTGCTGTAAATAAATGTGAATTGTAATTTGGCTTGGTTTTTATTTTTCCATTAATCCCAATCCTTTATTAAATATATTTTGTAGCAATCTTTGGTAGTCAAATACTTTGATCAGTTTAAAGAAAAAAAGTACTGCCTAAATGAAAGTAATTGTTTTTACATTCTTGGAACTAACTAGGTATGTTGAGATATGTAAACTTGATATGAAATACAACCCTGTAATAGACAGCACAATCTTACCTAGTCTGCTGCTGTCTGAAGTTTGTGATAAATTTTGTAATGGGTCATGTGAAGATATCTCTGTAATGAGCAAGGCATCTGTGATAGAAGGTAGATGAGGTCTGGGTTGTTGGTATGCAAATAGAAGAATGTTGCAGGAAGGGATTAGAAATTGACATGTTTGAATTTCATTGCCTTGAAAAGTAAGCATGGATTAAAAGAACAGATGGCATTTCCCCCCATGCTACAATTCATTGAGTTTCTAAACTGGCTGTGAGCCCTAAGCTGAAACTTAAAATGTTCAGTAGGTTAATTAGCAACATTTTCAGGATCTTGGATAGATCTCAGAATAGGTTAGAAAACAGTGAGTTTGATTTGGACATTGTGCTGAATCAAACCCTGTTTTAAATTGTAGGTGGATTTGTATAGTAAAGCACAATCACACATTTTTCTTAGGCTAAAATATGCACTGAGCCCTTTGTTGCAATATTAAGCCATACAAACTCCTTTGAGAGATTGCTTATGTGCAAAGATCAGCATAAGTAAGTCTGGCTAATTTTATCATGTAAGCAGAAATTTGTTTGATGCCAAGGCTGCAAAGATGTTTGCCTCTACGATGGTGTGAAATGTATCAACACTTTTGTGATAGCCACAGGACATTCCTTTTCTGATAAGGTTCCTTTCACAAAGCTTCTTAGAAGTTTCTCCTACACACAATTATATGAGATTTATTAACATGCAGGGTTAGGATGTTACAAGATGAATTTCTGTTTGTTACTGTGATTTTGCTACACAAGTCTCTTGATGTTTTAGAATGTGCCTTTGTTGCTATGTGATTGATGCATGCAAGCCTGCCTTTGATGAAAATGCCTTCTGATAAGAATCCTAATAAAAGGAGAGGCTAGAATTCTGTTCGAGGCTCTCTCATCTTGAGGAAAACTGCGTGTTTGACTCATTCCTTCATGAGAAGCCCACCAGATGCTTTGACAGACCTTCAGCAAGTTGCCTTGTCAATGCTGAGCTATCCCTTCAGTCATCTGGTTGATTTACTGCTGCTGAAGCAAATATTTCCAAAGTTTTGAGCTACATCTCCCACAATCTCATTAATCATGCTTTAAGAGGCTAATGAGACTTAAAATCCAAAGATGGGTGGTCAGTTATTTAAGACAGCCCTACTATTCCTCCCATGGCTATGGGTGACAATGCCTCCAAGTCCCATAGTTAAGTTTCCATCAGCTGTTCTTTTCCTGAATATGTTGAATACTAATTTTAAAGCCAAAGCACAGTGGCATTGGTGCCAATGATCACTTATAGCAGGGGTGAAATGCTCCCAGTTCGGACCGGATCGCCTGATCTGGTAGCGATGGCGGCAGGTGGTTCAGAGAACCGGTAGTAAAAATACCTGGTCCCCTCATGCCCAGCTGAGCCGCGCAATCATCAGAGATTTTTTTTTACTTTTAAAAGCATTTTTTCTCCGGCCAAAGAGGTTGTAGAAAAAATGCTTTTAAAGGGCTCTGATGATCCCAGCTGTGTTGCCTGATTGTCAGAGGCTTTTTTTCCTTTTAAAGGCAAAAAAATGCTTTTAAAAGAAAACAAAAGCCTCTGACGATCAGGCAACCAATCTGGAATCGTCAGAGCCTTTTAAAAGCATTTTTTACAACCTCTTCGGCTGAAGAGGTTGTAAAAAAAATGCTTTTAAATGTTTAAAAAAAATTGGCAATGCCGCCCAGTCACATTACACTCCCCCCACTAAGCCACAGCCACAGAACCGGTAGTAGCAAATTTTAGATTTCACCCACTGACTTATAGTATATTGCTATCAGGTAAAATCCCAGTGACCAGAGTTACTATGCCAGGTTTATATCCTGAACTACAAATCTGTTCTCCTCATGAAAGAAATAGTCTATTTAAATAACCAAAGGTTGTGAGGGACAAGCTCTTTCTGACCCGAAAGCATCAAAATGATATAGTTTGGATGCTTTATTTGTTTAATATTATTGCAGCATTAGCAGAAAGTTTCAGCATTTTCATGGTTGGGTTGAGTTATTTTGCAATAGGAAAGCAAAGGCAGTGACTGGATTGGAGCAAGTCCTTTTTTTTATTTAGCAAGAATTGTTGAGGCCATGAAACAGTGAAGAATGATAGGAATCCAAGCCAGATCTTTAGGATAGGTTTGCAGAACATGTGAAATCAAATGTGTTTGGCTGATTGGTGGCTTCGGCATCTTAGTGAAACTGACCGGTATGGCTCAGTGCAAAGTCAGACATCTAAAGTAAACCATGATTCAGTTAACCATGAACCAGAAGCCATACGCTAGAAATGGCATGTGCATTTTTTGCCTGTTAGAAGAATTTATCCTGGAATCACAGGCTGATTTTCTGTGCCTACTTTAAATATAGATGAACACACCAGTGGTGAGTTGCTACCAGTTTGCCCTGGATTGGGTGAACTGGTAGCGGCGGTGGCAGGCTCCGCCCACTCACCCAGATGCTTCTGTTCATGTGCAGAAGCATCGCGCATACATGTACACCCACCCATGAGCAAACCGCTAGCGATGGGTTTTGAAACCCACCCCTGGAACACACCACAAAACACTATTTTCTTATATGGAAGTGAAGCAACGATACTAGATTTTAATGGTGGATATTGGCTTGTGATACACAGTGTCTGTGTAAGTATCACAGTTTTCCATATTACTGTAGGGAGCTAGGTGCAGAAAAACAAAAGGCATAAGAAGTATAACACATACACACTTACATAAAATGCTTTAAGAATCTTGTACATTGTAATTTGCATGAAATCAGCATTGGAGAAAATACTGTATAATATTGTATAGCCTCACAATCTATATCATTTATAATGCCTGGTTTATGTGTAATGTGAAGATAGAGATAACTGAGAATGAATTCACTGTGATGTCCAAGGCAAAAGATTTCTTGGAAAAAAATACACCATTTTACCATTTGCTGCCTTTGAATAACATTGCAAGAACTTTGGTGATGTTAAGATCAGAAAGATCAAGTATAAATTTGGAGAATGCCATTACCGGATACTGGGATGGTGTAGAACATTTGTTTTTATTAAAAAGTTTTTTATTTATAATACAAATTAAAAACAGTGGACACAGCGTGACATCTCCGGTTTAAACATTTTCTTCAAATTTTGTCATATAATTGATACACTTCCTTATCCCTATACATATTTACACTAATTATCACATTTCAAATACATATATTCTTTCATCCATATAGGTTATTTGTTATTTATAGGTTAGTGCAGAACTTCTTATTGATCCAAAGTCCTGACCAACTAAATGCAAGTAACAGATGAAATCTTGAAAATGGCAATATTTTCAGCTTCAACTACAACAATACACGAGCACACAATAGATTCAAACTTAAAGTGAACCGCTCCAATCTCGACTTTAGAAAATATGACTTCAGTAACAGAGTTGTTAATGCCTGGAATGCACTACCAGACTCTGTGGTCTCTTCCCAAAATCCCCAAAGCTTTAACTCAAAACTGTCTACTGTTGACTTCACCCCATTCCTAAGAGGTCTGTAAAGGGTGTGCATAAGAGCACCAGCGTGCCTACCGTTCCTGTCCTTATGTTCCCTTTAGTTGTATTCATTTTATATTTTCAATCTATGCTTATATGTATTATCTAATATGAATTTGATGAAATAAATAAATAAATAAAATGATTGACTTCCTTATGGATATTACTTCAAATCTGGGTCTTGATTTCTGCTTCTTCTCTCTACTCTCTTAGCAATATAACTTTTGCATGGGTGCAGTTGGATTCTTTCCAGCCCTTCAATTCTAGGATAGTCTAAGCATGATGGATACTAAGCAAAACAGAACTTGGTTAGTCTAGGGAAATGCAGAACTGCAGGAAGGAACGGCCTTTTGATTCATTGCTGGATTTTGGAAAACGAGCAGTGGTATCAGTGGCTCGGGGGTACAGGACTCTTCTTAAGCTCAAAGCAAGAGAAGGGGAGCTATGGATGTTGAAGTGATTTAGAACAGGGGTCTCCAACCTTGGTCCCTTTAAGATTTGTGGACTTCAACTCCCAGAGTTCCTCAGCCAGCAAACTCTGGGAGTTGAAGTCCACAAGTCTTAAAGGGACTATTTATTTATTTATTTATTTATTTATTTATTCGAATTTTTATACCGCCCTATCTCCCGAAGGACTCAGGGCGATTCACAGCCAGATAAAAACATGCAAATAATACAGGTAAAAACAACAATTAAAAAACTTATTAATTAGGCCGAATTAAAAATATCACTAAAATAAAATAATATAAAACCCCATTAAAAACTAAATTTAAAAACTAAAACCCTAGGCTAGCCCTGCGCAAATAAATAGATGTGTCTTAAGCTCGTGGCGGAAGGTTCGGAGGTCAGGAAGTTGACGAAGCCCTGGGGGAAGCTCGTTCCAGAGGGTGGGAGCCCCCACAGAGAAAGCCCTTCCTCTGGGTGTCGCCAGTCGGCACTGCCTGGCGGACGGCACCCTAAGGAGTCCCTCTCTGTGAGAGCGTACGGGTCGGTGGGAGGCGATCGGTGGCAGTAGGCGGTCCCGTAAATAACCCGGCCCTATGCCATGGAGCGCTTTAAAGATGGTAACCAAGACCTTGAAGCGCACCCGAAAGGCCACAGGTAGCCAGTGCAGTCTGCGCAGGAGTGGTGTAACATGGGAGCCACGAGGGGCTCCCTCTATCACCCGCGCAGCTGCATTCTGAACCAACTGAAGCCTCCGGATGCCCTTCAAGGGGAGCCCCATGTAGAGAGCGTTGCAGTAATCCAAGCGAGATGTCACGAGCGCATGAGTGACCGTGCATAAGGCATCCCGGTCTAGGAAGGGGCGCAACTGGCGGACCAGGCGAACCTGGTAAAAAGCTCTCCTGGAGACGGCCGTCAAATGATCTTCAAAAGACAGCCGTCCATCCAGGAGAACGCCCAAGTTGCGCACCCTTTCCATCGGGGCCAATAACTCGCCCCCAACAGTCAGCCGCGGATGCAACTGACTGTATCGGGGTGCCGGCATCCACAGCCACTCCGTCTTGGAGGGATTGAGCTTGAGCCTGTTTCTCCCCATCCAGACCCATATGGCTTCCAGACACCGGGACAGCACTTCGACGGCTTCATTGGGGTGGCCCGGGGTGGAAAAGTACAGCTGAGTGTCATCCGCGTACAGATGGTACCTCACCCCAAAGCCACTGATGATCTCACCCAGCGGTTTCATATAGATGTTGAACAGGAGGGGCGAGAGAATCGACCCCTGCGGCACCCCATAAGTGAGGTGCCTCGAGGACGACCTCTGCCCCCCTGCCAACACCGTCTGCGACCGATCGGAGAGATAGGAGACGAACCACCGATAAACGGTGCCTCCCACTCCCAATCCCCCCAGCCGGCGCAGCAAGATACCATGGTCGATGGTATCAAAAGCCGCTGAGAGGTCTAATAGGACCAGGGCAGAGGAATAACCCCTATCCCTGACCCTCTAGAGATCATCAACCAACGTGACCAAAGCCGTCTCCGTGCTGTATCCGGGCCGAAAGCCGGACTGGAACGGGTCTAGATAGACAGTTTCATCCAGGTACCGGGGAAGTTGACATGCCACCACACTCTCTACAACCTTCGCCACAAAGCCAAGGTTGGAGACCGGACGATAATTACCTAACACAGCCGGGTCCAGGGAAGGCTTCTTGAGGAGGGGTCTCACTACCGCCTCTTTCAAGGTATCCTCAATTGAAGGTCAAGGTTGTTGCCTTGGGTATGTACCCTCTAACTTTTCTCACTTTTGTATCAATGCCTCCTCGGATGCCTATACTTCCTGCACAATATACTTATCCAAAGAAAGGCTAGGACTTGACACTGGAGGGTGGACTATAATATACACTACTCTATCAACTGCAGATTGAAAGATAGAGAAAAAGAGCGTTCTCAATCCCACAAGTGGTATCAGGGAATGTTCAATCTCTCTCCCTGGTTGACCACCCTCCTCTCTGCCCTAGCCGGTCCTCTGATTTTGTTGCTCCTTGCATGTACAATTGGCCCATGTGTCATGGGGAGAGTTCTAGCATTCTTGAAACAACGACTAAACAGTATTGGAGATGATGTCCTCTTGCTAAAGCACACTGTTGAAAATGAATATAAACAACCTCTTTTAGAATTAGCCTCTGAGGCTGATGAAGACTCTGAATCGGGAACCATTCCTTTGGAAAAGTGTACTGGCTCCCTGCGGGCTCTCCCGGAGGGGGGATCCACTGGGGATGCCATAGCTTTAGAAGAATATTACCCATCTTAAAAAATAAAAACAGAGGACATATGGATATATCATTGGTTCAGGTTTTCTTAGGCCTCACAGCCGTGAGAACTTGACTTAACCTTTTTCAGTGCTACATGACAGACATGATTTATGGTACCCATAGCATTGCATCCTCAAGTTAAGTTTTGCTTTCCCTGAGTTAGGTTTCTATTACGGTGAAATGTATGATTTCTTGTAAATCAGGTGGTATTTTGCTAACACGTATATTCAGACTCTCGCTGATTGGTAACTTTCTATATGCTACTTCCTTCCTTGCTGTAGTTACCCCTCCCTGTAAAAACTGCTTAATAAAAGGGGACACAACATCACCCCGGGCACTCCTCTTCGTGCTCTCTCATCTTGAAAAACTTCTGGTGTGGTGTCTCTTATTCGGCTTCTTTCATCCTTGCGAGGACCCCCTAAATTGTCTTGGCGAGGGCTGAGACTCGTTCCTGCGGGAACCCAGGACAACATCAACAGGGAACCTTGGATAACAAATACGTGTTGCAGACTCGCTGCGACATCTGGGGGCTCGTCCTATCCTGTTGTGTTGTCCAGAGGCGCGATCGTTGTCTAGCGGTGCGTCACCTTCACCCTCATTGCTTACCCGTCGGGACGCGACACGTGCACACGTAAGTAATGGGCTCCTCGAACTCGAAAGTCTCATCATTGCATAGGATGAGCTTTACTCTCTGGTGAAGAAGGCTAATTGTTTGCAAAAGGTTAATGGCACCACTGTCTATCCTCTTTCTAAGAAATCTCTTACCTCTTTTCTAGTCTCCTACTGTCTCTGTAGCTGCCTCTGCTCCCCCAGCAGACACAGCTCTTTCTGCTCCTGCAGCGTCTCCCCCTCCGCCGGAGGATACAGACACGGCTGCAGGCACTCTTTCTGCCTTGGTTGCCTTTTCTTCTCTTTCTCTAAGAACTGAACCCCCGATATCGGCTTACCCTTTAAACCTCAATCCAGCGGGAGGGGGACAGCCAATACACGAGAACATCAATGTACGGGTGCTTAAAAATTTAAAAGAAGCTGTTACTTCCTACGGCATTCACTCTCCGTTCCTTCAGTTCCTATGCCTGCTCATTCCTTTCCCTCCTCCTCCCTTTCCCCCCACTCTGAACCTTCAAAGCATACTGAGCTAGAAATTAAATCTGTGCTTGCTATCCCTTCAGCCCCTTGCTTTCAACTCTCAAAGCATATTGAACCAGAAGTTAAACCTATACCTGTTTCTTCCATCCCTGCTTTGAAAACTGCCTCCTTTCCCCTGCCTGCCTCCCTTCCCCCAGAGCACCCCTCTCTTTCCCCCATGGGTGCGATCGCTCAGATTAACCAGCCACTGATTTGGTTTGATTACTTCTCTATATCTGGAAACAATCTGGAAAAGGATTTGCTCACAGCGACTACATGGGAAAAATTGGGAACCTTTTTCCATGAAAGTCCAAGAGCCCCTGCAAAAATTTTGTACATCTGGCACATGATCTTTGAATGCCTCATTTTACTTGCAGACGTCACTTAGAGAGTCAGGATCTCTGCCTTATCAAAAATGACTTAAAAGGATCCACAATCACAGTCATGATTTAAACTGCTGAGTTTTCTCAGACAAGTTCCCCAGGTCTGTAAATGTTGTTTGATGATGTGTGTGCTTGTGTATGTATGTATGTGATCATTTTCAGACCTGCATAAGAATTGTAGAGATAATTGTGATGCTTGATTTGCATGGAATGTGTGTATGTGCAAAACTCATTGAGAAGGTGTGAAATTTCTGTGTTGTCTTTTGGATTTGCAAGAAATGTATGCATGTGTGAGAAATTGTCTCTGCATGTGTGTGTGCATATGTGTGTGTCTGTGTGTGTATCTGTCTGCATAAATTCCGTATGCAAGCAGCCAGGTACTTTTGGAAAAATAAAAAAATGTATTTTTCCTTTTGCAAGCAAGTGAGTTACTTTTGGACATTTTTTTTTCTCTTCATATGCATGAGAATGTCTTTCCAGTGAGTTACTTTTAACTTTTTTTCTCTGCCCTTGCTGGCTTATCTTAACTACCCCCCCCCTTTGTTCCTTGCAGTGCCAGGGAAGAGGGTGGGCTACCGGGGAAAACCATTCACCCCCACTCCATTTTTTTTTCTCTCTTCTTTCTTGTCTGAGAAGGGAGGGACAATTAGACTCTCTGGAAGCATTGCTTTTGCAAAGAGCTATGTAAAAACTATGCAGATGTATTTTCTTTTTAACCATGAAAACAATTTTGATTTTAATTTTCACCATGAAAACACTTTTGATTTTAATTTTTAATCATGCATACAATTTTGATTTTGCTTTTAATTTTAATTTTTTATCTTTTCTGGAACTTTTTGAGATTTAACCTGCCTGATTAAACCTATACCTTTATAAATGTTTTCAAAGCACTGAGCTGACTCAAACTGTTTCCTTTAGCTTTGTATTTTTGCAGCTGTTCACATACATCATAAGAGTTGGAAGGGACCCTTGGAGGTCTTCTAGTCCAACCCCCTGCCCAGGCAGGAAACCCTACAGCATTTCAGACACATGGCTATCTTCTTATGTATGGATGCATTTTTTTTTAAGCGTAAATCTGTTTTTTGGAAAATGCACTTAGGTTTTCCACATAAACAGACTCACCCTAAAGCTTCCGCCATGTTTTTCTTTTTTGAATCAGACTCAGTGTGCCCCTTATTTGCTGTTTGTATTGTTTCTTTTTCTTTTTTAGCAGCGCAATATGTGCCCTGTTTTAGGAACTATTTCAGAGATGAGTTAGAAAGTTATAGGATGTGATAAGTTAGAAGGTTACAGAATGTGAAGAGAGAGTTGCTGAGAAGGTTTTAGGAAGTTAGAAAAGTAAAGTAAGACAGATGGTGATTTTGCTAAGAATGTGGTTTGTTTTTGGAAGTTTTTGATAGCATGGATTTGTTAGTGACCAACTTCCACACATGAATAAAAAGGGTGGGAGTTGGGTTTTTATTGATTGATTGTCTTTTTCTCTGTCTTCCACATAGTACCTTTCAACCTCATCTTAGACAGTCTATATGTTACTCAAATAGTAAAAACTATTTTTCAATCTTACTTGTCCCCTTCTCTTGATTCTAATCTCACTTCTCTTTTCACAACTTTAAAGTCTCTCATTTACAAACGTACACATCCCTATTTTGTTATGTAGCAGACGCTGCGGCCTCTGCCTCCTCTCTTTTGACACTTTCTCCTGTCTCTCCTTGGGACAGTCACTCCTATTTTCATCAAAACAAAAAGGCGCTCATGAAACAATTTGGCTTCACGGCTGCTGAGGCATCTGATCATACATCAATGCCCTACTTGCAGCCGCCAAGGTAACTCTCTTCCGATGGGGGTCAACCCCAGAGGAACAGTGGCCTGTCAACTATGGCAAATGGATGTAACTCAATATCCATCCTTTATACATATTCAGGTTTCATCATGGCAACCTTGCAAAGGGGTGAAACCGCAAAACAAGTTATTAATCATTGTATTCGGACTTTCGTAACGTTGGGATGTCCAAAAACTCTAAAAACTGACAATGGACCAGCCTATACGAGCTCTGCCTTTGCACAATTTTGCCATCGCTGGTCAATAATCCATAAATTCGGCATTCCTTTCAATAGCCAGGGCCAGGCCATTATAGAGAGAGCGAATTTGACTCTTAAACAGGCCTTGGACAGACACTTGGGGTCAAAAGGCATCAGCCCCCGACACTCCCGGCGTTGCAAAATGTATTAAATGTTTGCTTGTATTCATTGAATTTTCTTAATCTAACCGGATCTCCTGCCTCCACTGCTGCCTCGAGACATTTTTCCGCTCCTCCCCTCCCCTCTTCTCGTCCTCTGGTATATTATAGGCATCTTCCGGATCCAGCTTGGAAAGGTCCAGCTCAATTGATTACCTGGGGAAAAGGCTACGCTGCAGTTCAATTGCCTGATCGAGTCCTGTGGGTTCCGGCTCGCTGTGTTCGCCCCTGTCATCTCAATCAACCAAAAAAGAAAGATGAAGATCCTCCTGATCCTATCCCTGATCTCTCTTGCCTCTTCTGTCTCTAATGCCTCTTCCTCTCTTCCTAAATGTACATGAAAATTTCCCTTCTCTCTGCTACCCATTTCTCCTCTGGCGTATTTCGCTCCTTGCCCTCTTCCCACGTTTCTACCCCTGCAGTTCTCCGTTCGCAGCGCTCCTTATCCGGAGCACAGCAGAACCTGCATCGTCCCACAAATTATACTTGGACTATTTTGGACTTCCAAGGAAACGTCCTTCATTCCATCTCTAATCGAACTCTGTGGCCTTGGTTTCCTGCACTCTACTTTGACTTTGCTGAAATGCTGGTCGGCGCCCATGGATTTAAACATAAAACAAAATGTGATCCTTCCCCTCGGGACGTCTGGAAAATTGGTCCAGGCCTGTATATCTGCCCAGGACATCTTACTGATCTCTCCCACCTAGAAATGTGGGACCATCTCTGATTGGTACTGCAAGTCCTGGCAATGTGTGTCAACCGGAAAGATTTGGTGGACTGCTCCCTATACTACTGACTATATCAAAGCTATACTAGGCCCTGATAACAATTTGCCTTGGAATTCCTGCACCAATTGGGCCTGTTGCGGCGTTCGCCTTAATCCTATGACTGTTACTTTTACATCTCATGGAAGGAGTCTTCCGATTACTGAATGGTTTAAAGGGAAAAGATGGGGGGGAAGGTCAAACGATAATTCCCAAAACAGTCATCCAGGAAATATATTCATAATTCGTCTTACTATGTCCTTAGAAACATCCCCACCTGTGGGCCCAAACAAACAAGTCAATTCGCCCTTTTTACAGCCCTTGATTAAAAGCAACAATCCATTGGTGTCCTTGGTCTCCTCTGCGCATGATGCCCTTGTGGCAGCCCGTACTTTTCCTAACAATGATAGTAGGTGTTGGCTGTGTATGTCTTCTCAACCCCCTTTTTATGAGGCCATAGGTTCCGCCCTACCTTTTGCCAATAGCACCTCAGATACTGGTTGCAGGTGGTCTAACTCTTCTATAACGGTATCCTCAATTGAAGGTCAAGGTTGTTGCCTTGGGTATGTACCCTCTAACTTTTCTCACTTTTGTATCAATGCCTCCTCGGATGCCTATACTTCCTGCACAATATACTTATCCAAAGAAAGGCTAGGACTTGACACTGGAGGGTGGACTATAATATACACTACTCTATCAACTGCAGATTGAAAGATAGAGAAAAAGAGCGTTCTCAATCCCACACGTGGTATCAGGGAATGTTCAATCTCTCTCCCTGGTTGACCACCCTCCTCTCTGCCCTAGCCGGTCCTCTGATTTTGTTGCTCCTTGCATGTACAATTGGCCCATGTGTCATGGGAGAGTTCTAGCATTCTTGAAACAACGACTAAACAGTATTGGAGATGATGTCCTCTTGCTAAAGCACACTGTTGAAAATGAATATAAACAACCTCTTTTAGAATTAGCCTCTGAGGCTGATGAAGACTCTGAATCGGGAACCATTCCTTTGGAAAAGTGTACTGGCTCCCTGCGGGCTCTCCCGGAGGGGGGATCCACTGGGGATGCCATAGCTTTAGAAGAATATTACCCATCTTAAAAAATAAAAACAGAGGACATATGGATATATCATTGGTTCGGGTTTTCTTAGGCCTCACAGCCGTGAGAACTTGACTTAACCTTTTTCAGTGCTACATGACAGACATGATTTATGGTACCCATAGCATTGCATCCTCAAGT
Source organism: Ahaetulla prasina (assembly GCF_028640845.1). Lineage (NCBI taxonomy): Eukaryota > Metazoa > Chordata > Lepidosauria > Squamata > Colubridae > Ahaetulla > Ahaetulla prasina. The sequence continues at coordinate 99,492,701 of NC_080540.1, forward strand.
TAAGTTTTGCTTTCCCTGAGTTAGGTTTCTATTATGGTGAAATGTATGATTTCTTGTAAATCAGGTGGTATTTTGCTAACACGTATATTCAGACTCTCGCTGATTGGTAACTTTCTATATGCTACTTCCTTCCTTGCTGTAGTTACCCCTCCCTATAAAAACTGCTTAATAAAAGGGGACACAACATCACCCCGGGCACTCCTCTTCGTGCTCTCTCATCTTGAAAAACTTCTGGTGTGGTGTCTCTTATTCGGCTTCTTTCATCCTTGCGAGGACCCCCTAAATTGTCTTGGCGAGGGCTGAGACTCGTTCCTGCGGGAACCCAGGACAACATCAACAGGGAACCTTGGATAACAAATACGTGTTGCAGACTCGCTGCGACAGTGGTAACCTGCTCCTCTGGAGCAGATCTATGTTAAAGATCCTGATGCGATTAATGTTCAAGAAAGTTAAAAGATTTACTGTATCTAAATGTTTCAACACACCTTTGAAGTTAAGCATTGCCTGGCATGTGGGTCAGTAATTTTAACTTCATTTGTTTCAGCAGTCTGGTGGCTCAGACTGCTAAGACAGTCTGTTATTAACACAGCTGCTTGCAATTACTGCAGGTTCAAGTCCCACCAGGCCCAAGGTTGACTCAGCCTTCCATCCTTTATAAGGTAGGTAAAATGAGGACCCAGATTGTTGGGGGCAATAAGTTGACTTTGTATATAATATACAAATGGATGAAGACTATTGCTAACATAGTGTAAGCCGCCCTGAGTCTTTGAAGAAGGGTGTGATATAAATGCAAATTTAAAAAAAATGTTTTCATTATTGCATTTTGTTTGTGACTTCAGATGTTTTTATGTAAATGAGCCATTTTCAGTAGGTGGATCTATATGTAGTAAGGAAGTAAACAACTAAATATGGATGCAGAAGAAGGAAAATATGTGACCTCAAAAAATGGGATTATGTGGTTGACAAAAGGAGGTTAGATGACATAAATACCTGCGAGTATGGCATTGTACACAGGTATGAGAATATTTCGATCAGAGAGTAAGTCAGTAAGTAGAACCTAATTATTTCATGGAATCATATTTGATTCAATAAAGTACTTTTAGTTTAGTTTAAGCCAGATAACTGAAAATTCATAATTTAAAGTTAGAGACATTTATATGTTAAGTTCCGGAATGGTAAATAGACAGCAGAAGAGATTTGGAACAGTCCATTATGGCAGCTCAGTTTAGTTTTACAGTTTAGTAACTGACTTTGCTTTGTTTACTTGAACTTTAATTTATGAGTCTGGGAGAGACAGATTTCATGGGATCTGTGCTTTTTGGCCCTGTAAGCTAAGATTCCAGTGTTTACCTAACAGTTCATTGGTTCCAAAAAAAAAAAGGTCTTCATTTGGCAAAAGAAAAATGTATAATTTTTGCCTATGAACTTTATTTAGGTAAATATTTATTACTTGATGTTATTTCATCACTCAAATTAACTGCATTATATTTCCAAGAAAGTCTTTCAACAGGGTAATCTTTTGAATACTGTCAGGAAAGTTGATATTAGCTGATGACATTTTTGTATTTTAAATTGAAGATTTAAATTTATAAATGCTAAAATTAACTTCAGGACATCAATTAATTTAAGTGTTGGTTGAGCTAAAAAGCTCTCAAGATTTTTTTCTGACTATATGATTTTCACTTCATCCGTGGCATGAGTGATTTTCATATTTTATTTTATTTTTTAAAATAATTTTTATTAAACAGATTTTTTTAAAAAAAGACAAAAACAAAAAAGAAATATTAACACTTTATTCTTTCAAACAGTTTTGCGACGGTGATCAATACTTATACATTTTCTCTCTCTTATCCTAATGTATCTTTTATACATATATTTCTAATATATCATATGTATATCACTATAATATATTATATTATTCTAATTATTTACTTACATATATACTTAGATATACACGTGCACCCAATTTCCTTTCCACAATTTCTGTTTCTTCCTATTTGTTCTATTTCTACTCCTAGTTTATCTGTTATTTAATCTTTCCTTGCACATTTTTCCCCCTTTTCCTCCAACCATTTATACCAGCGGTTCTCAACCTGTGGGTTGGGACCCTGTTGGGGGTCGAATGACGATTTGCCAGGGGTCGCCTAAGACCATCGGAAATATGGGAAGTATACTTGCGAGTCAAAGAATCACTCTCCAATGGTTGATTCCACAAGCCAGCTGCAGGCTCTTCAAATTGCTAGCCGAATTCGGCTTCAGGCGCGATGAATTAAAAAAGAGAGAAATCTTTGCTCTGATGTCTCCCTCTCAAGCCAGCTGCAATCACTCCCAATCGCTAGCCTAATCTGGCTTCAGGTGCAGTAAACTTAATAGGGGAGGAGTCTCTGCTTTAATGCCTCCGTCCTCAAGGCAATCGCAAGCAGTTCAGATCGCTAGCCAATATGGCTTCAGGCGCGATAAATTCAAAATGAAAATAATTTTATGGTTGGGGTCGCCACATCGTGGGGAATTGTATTAAAGGGGTCACCAGATCGTGGGGAATTGTATTAAAGGGGTCACAGCACTATAAAGGTTGAGAACCACTGATTTATACCATCTCTCCCATACTAAATAATATTCTGTTTCCTCTTTTTCTTGTATCTCCTTTGTAAGCTTTCTGCACATTCCATGATTTTCTAATTACATTGTCTTCAGATGGTATATTGTTATTTTTCCAGTTCTGTGCGTAGACTATTTGTGCTGCTTTAACTATGTGGATCATTAAATACCATATTTCTTTTTTATATGACCCTGGAATTATTCCCATTAAAAATGTTTCTGGCCTCATTTCTATATGTTGATTTATAATTTCTTCTATTTGTAATTTAATTTTTTGGCAATATTGTTTTTCTTTATGACAGGACCACCACATATGATAATACATTCCATTTTGTTGTTTTACATTTCCAACATAGTGGTGAAGTATTAGGGAACATCTTTGCCAATCTAATTGGTGGCAGGTGCCACCTATAAAACATTTTATACATGTTTTCTTTATAGGGTACAGACATTGTTAGTTTATAATTTGTATTCCATAATTTCTCCCACTTATCTAATTTTTCCCTCCCACAGAAATGCATGCCACCCACTTTGTAGATCGTACCCCTCTAATGCTAGAATTCTTTTATTTTTTAATTCTATTCAATCCTTGATCCATATCAATGATGTTGCTTTATAATAGGTTTCCCAATCTGGGAGTCCGAATCCTCCTCTTTGCTTGCTATCTTATAGAGATTTTATTTTAATCTTTGGTTTCTTCCCCTGCCAAATATAATTTCCTATAAGTTTATTGGAGTCTTTAAAAATTTTTCCCTAATTTTATGGGTATTACTTAAAATAAAAATAATATTCTTGGTAACATGACTGTCCAAATTTCACCTATTTCACCTATTTTAAACCTAACCCTAACTCTAACTGGGATGATCCAAGCGAGGGAGAGGAGGCACGTCTTGTTGAGTCTGTTTGGGATGAATTTGACCCTGTGGCTCCCGAGGACGTGGACAGGTTGTTGGGGAGGCTCCACGCCACTACATGTTTACTGGATCCGTGTCCTTCCTGGCTGGTGCTGGCCACTCAGGAGGTGACACGAGGCTGGCTCCAGAGGATTATAAATGCTTCTTTGTTGGAAGGGGTTTTCCCTGCCGCCTTGAAAGAGGCGGTGGTGAGACCCCTCCTTAAGAAGCCCTCTTTGGACCCGGCTATTTTGGGAAATTATCGGCCAGTCTCCAACCTTCGCTTTGTTGCGAAGGTTGTAGAGAGTGCTGTGGCGCGTCAGCTACCCCAATACCTGGAAGAATCCGTCTATCTAGACCCGTTCCAGTCCGGCTTCCGACCCGGTTACAGCACGGAGACAGCTTTGGTCGCATTGGTGGATGATCTCTGGAGGGCCAGGGACAGGGGTTATTCCTCTGCCCTGGTCCTATTAGACCTCTCAGCGGCTTTTGATACCATCGACCATGGTATCTTGCTGCGCCGGCTGGGGATTGGGAGTGGAGGCACCGCTTATCGGTGGTTCTCCTCCTATCTCTCCGACCGTCGCAGACGGTGTTGACAAGGGGGCAGAGGTCGACCGCGAGGGCCCTCACTTGTGGGGTGCCGCAGGGGTCGATTCTCTTGCCCCTTCTGTTCAACATCTACATGAAGCCGTTGGGTGAGATCATCAGTGGCTTTGGGGTGAAGTACCATCAGTACGCTGATGACACTCAGCTGTACTTCTCCACCCCAGGTCACCCCAATGAAGTTGTCGAAGTGCTGTCCCGGTGTTTGGAAGCCGTACGGGTCTGGATGGGGAGAAACAGGCTCAAGCTCAATCCCTCCAAGACGGAGTGGCTGTGGATGCCGGCATCTCGATTCAGTCAGCTGCAGCTGCAGCTGACTGTTGGAGGCGAGTTATTGGCCCCAAAGGATAGGGTGCGCAACTTAGGTGTCCTCCTGGATGAGTGGCTGTCGTTTGAAGACCATTTGACGGCCGTCTCCAGGGTGGCCTTCCACCAGGTCCGCCTGGTTTGGCAGTTGCGCCCCTTCCTTGATTGGGATGCCTTGTGCACAGTCACTCACGCACTCGTTACCTCTCGCTTGGATTATTGTAATGCTCTCTACATGGGGCTCCCCTTGAGGTGCACTCGAAGGCTTCAGTTAGTCCAGAATGCAGCTGTGCGGGTGATAGAGGGAGTGCCGCGTAGCTCCCATGTAACACCCCTCCTGCGCAGACTGCACTGGCTACCTGTGGCTTTTCGGGTGCACTTTAAGGTTTTGGTTACTACCTTTAAAGCGCTCCATGGCTTAGGGCCTGGGTACTTACGGGACCACCTGCTGTTACCACATGCCTCCCACCGACCCGTACGCTCTCACAGAGAGGGACTTCTCAGGGTGCCATCCACCAAGCAATGTCGGCTGGCGGCCCCCAGGGGAAGGTCCTTCTCTGTGGGGGCTCCCACACTCTGGAACGAACTTCCCCCGGGGTTTACGCCAAATACCTGACCTTCGGACCTTTCGCCGCGAACTGAAGACACATCTTTTTATTCGCGCAGGGCTGGCTTAAATTTTATGGATTTTATAATTTTTATTATTAATTTTAAATGGGGTTTTAGCTTCTATATATTTTAAATTTTTAGGCAAATTATAATAAGTTTTTTAATCTTGCATTTTATATAATATTGTCTTGTCTGTTTTTATTTGCCTGTACACCGCCCTGAGTCCTTCGGGAGAAGGGCGGTATAAAAATCAAATAAATAAATAAATAAAAATAAATAAAACTTTAACCTATTGAAAGCATAGTTTCACCAAATATCTAAATAAAATTCAGTTGAAATCTGAAGCACTTTTTAATTCATATCACTAGAAATGGAGTGACAAAAGTAAAAAAAAAAACACCAAACCACAACTGGAATGTGAAATACTCATCTTTGTTTATGTAATTAATTAAATTATATTTTAGAAAAATAATACTCTATTTTGAACAACTCTTTGATCATTTTTTGGTCATTTATAATACCCATTTTGTCTTCTAATTCCTTCTCCTGTTATTTTGTAAGATTTTTCATTAGTGCCTTTGTTTTTAGCCTGTTTATTTTGAGTCCTGCTACCTTCCCATATTCTTCTATTTGTGATAGTAGTTTGGGTCCTGTCGATATCGGTTGCTCCGGGAGGAAGACCAAGTCATCAGCAAAGGCTTGAAGTTTGTATTCTTCTTTTTTTATTTTCAGTCCTTTTATTTCATTATCGCTTCTAATTTTATCTAACAGTATCTCTAATGTTAGAATGAACAATAAAGGAGATAAAGGGCATCCCTGCCATTTGTTATTGTAAATTGTTCAGTCATATCTCCATTTATTGCTACCTTTGCTGTTTGGGTTGAGTATAACTTCTTTATCATTTTCATATTTTATCTTAAGTATTTCATGGAACTTAGCAGGTTGGCAAGATTAGTTACATTCTGTTGTTACAACATGACAATTCACTGTACTTAATAATGCCGTGTGTGTGTGTGTGTGTGTGTGTGTGTGTGTGTGTGTGCGTGCACCTATGTATACACAATATTAAAGGATGCTTTTTAAAAAATTTCTTCCCATCCCAGCAGTTACACATTGGTTAAGTTAAGTAATATCATAATTTCCTTCACATCAAGATTTTAGTTTTCTCTTTCAATAGTACCCACTTTGAGGTAATTTATTGGATAGCCAGCCCCCTTATGGATAAGAATCAGTGCATTTAAATCAGGAATTCATCATAAGTTGATTTGTGAGAAGGTGCCTTATGGAACAATATAATTCATCCCTATTTAGTTGGCCCTCAAGATGTGATAAATACAGATCTTGCCAAGCACATTCAGGTCACAAATAGACACTGATATTTCAGGGTGGATGGATGAATCATATTTATTTATTTATTTATTTTGATTGATTGCCATTCTGTACTTACTTATTCTTATTTCAAGAAGCAGTTATTTTAAACTGATCAATCAGCTTGTTCTAAAAGCTTATACGATTCCCGATCATTTCCACTACAACAAAGTCAATTAAATTATTATACTTTCAGTGCCATTATATATAATATATTATTATATATTATAATTATATGAGTAATATATAATTTCTCATGATCATTTTAATCATAGAAACCAATTCTACCTCTCCTGAGTTTAATGCAAAGGAATTAAGTACATAAAGGAGAATAGAAAGCTATGTAGACATAAATATTTTCATTTTTGAAGTGTTGATAGTCACATGAAAGTAAAATGATCAAAGAGTTGTTCAAAATAGAGTATTATTTTTCTAAAATATAATTTAATTAATTACATAAACAAAGATGAGTATTTCACATTCCAGTTGTGGTTTGGTTTTTTTTTTTTACTTTTGTCACTCCATTTCTAGTGATATGAATTAAAAAGTGCTTCAGATTTCAACTGAATTTTATTTAGGTATTTGGTGAAACTATGCTTTCAATAGGTTAGAGTTAGGGTTAGGTTTAAAATAGGTGAAATTTGGACAGTCATTATTAATCTAGCATATTCACAATTAACAATGGATCATTGGATGACCCAGAGAAGACTAATAATGTATATTGTGACATTTTCCAATTAAATATTACAATTATTGAATTTCTTAGAATAAAAAGAAACAGTCTCAGTTTTGAATTTTGACACCAGCTAGGACATTCTGAGTTGAAGTCCACACATCTAAAAGTTGCCAAGGTTGGGAACTTTATCTATAGTTTTTATACTATTCTTGTATTTCTTGAACTTGTATTTCTGCACCAAAGGACATGATATGGTGACACTGATTTTTTTCACTTATTTGTGGATAAATAATAGGGATGTATGTGGAAATAGATACCTTGAAACAATTGTATTGGATTTTCCATTTTTATTTGTCACAAAATACAGGTGTCCAGATATTTCAAGGATAGCCATACCATAATAGTTATTCTGAGATGCTGAGCTTGTCGATTAGAAGATCGGCAGTTCAATGGTTCGAATCCCTAGCACCGCGTAACAGGGTGAGCTCCCATTACTTGTCCCAGCTTCTGCCAACCTAGCAGTTCGAAAGCATGTAAAAATGCAAGTAGAAAAATAAGGACGACTTTGGTGGGAAGGTAATAGTGTTCCGTGTGCCTTCGGCGTTGAGTCATGTGGGGACCCCCATGACCACGGAGACATCTTCGGACAGCTCTGGCTCTTTGGCTTTGAAACAGAGATGAGCACCATCCCCTAGAGTTGGGATTGACTAGCACATATGTGCGAGGGGAACCTTTACCTTTATCTTAGATCAAGTCTTATCCAATATCACTTTTGTAGGTGATGAATGATTAGTACTGAAGCAAAAGAATCAGACTAAAGTGAGAAAATTGAGGTACAATACACTCATGCTAAAAACTCAAGTTTCTGTATTTCTCCACTTTCATTCAAAGACCCTTATCTACAACAGTAAGCACCATACATATACAATAGTGTGACTTTATACACACGAACAATTAGTTGCTTGAAAAAGTCATGGAAACAGATAATTGTAATTAGAGAGGGTAGAAGTTCAACTTCAAAAAAGAAAATCCGGGTCCTGGTAGGAAAAAATAGATACAATTGAAAGAACACAAAGGGAGCAGAGATGTTATGGTCAAGTAAGCAGGAAGTCTCATGTAAACAGAAGATTACAACAATGCTTTCATGACCCACCTAAGATTATTTGCACATGGATAAAAGGACTGTATTTTGTGTATCTGATGGACTGATTAGATTACAAGAGTTTATGAAACAAGAGATCCTGAAGCTGCCACAAGACTCTTGACTGTTATTGCTGAACAAGTAACAAAGGTAGATTCTTTCTGTTGGTGTACCAGCTCCAACTGATATCAAACTTTCCAATCTATGAGTTCAATAGACATTTTCCATAGTTCATGACATCACTGTTCTCAACATCAGGAGCAAAACAAATTAGACATCAAGACATCAGGGTCTGATTATGTCAAAACAGAGATTCTAGACTTAACTTTTTCATCACAAGGTTCAAAGAAGAAGGTTCTCTTCAAAGAATAACAAGCCATGTTCTGGGATGAAGTATCGGTACATAAACTTTCATGGGCCAAACTGATAAGGTACAATGGACAACTGAGGTGATTTTAAGTTTCAGTTCTCCAAGCAATTTGTCAATATCTTATATAATCTGAAATGTACACATTAAGGCTGTGCCAACAATTCAAAAGTGGTGCTCTACAAATGATTCCTAGCTTAGTGAACTATCTCATCCTAAAGTGACAAAGCACTTAGGCAAAATCATGAAGCTGCTTCTTAAATTGTCTCTTTTATTGCTACACCACCCTTGCTTTCAAAGACTACATTGGCCCTTATTTTTCCGAGACACATGAGAACATTTTATTGGACACCCATGGACTTACTAAATGAAGTAAAGGGTCTGTACTCTCTCTCTCTCCATGCAGGTTTTAGACAATCCCTGCTCTTGCAAGTCCTGTTTGACAAGCCAAATTACTTCTTCTGTGAAAAGTATTTTGAAACAAGCTAAGATTAGCTTCTAAGAGATTTGGTGAATTGCTTAGAACAAACAGTACTTACATGCAAACAGAAAACATTAAACAAAGCAAGCACAGTTCTAAATTCAGAGAAATTCTGCATTACTGTATGGGCACTTTTTGCTTAGTGGAAGTGAAATGTTATAGAAGTTTAGGCTTTTTGTGGAGTTGGTAAAAGAAATACTATTTCTTAACGTATCGGATTAGTTAAAATGTGGAGGTGGTATATTTCATCAATAAGCATTTGGTTTTTGTAGAATGGTTAAGTAGTACAGAAGACCCATAGTCTCAACCATGAACTTGAGTGTAATACATAGCTATATTTATTTTTGTTGTCATTGTTGCTGTTGTTAGTTGCATAGTCAGGTAAACATTTAGGCTGGATTTGGCATTTTTATCCACCTATCAAATCTTTCCCTAGAGTCACCTTATAAGGGAAATTGGCAGCATAAACATTTAATAAATAAAATAAAAAATAAGGAACCAGTGATAGGCAGATTTTGTTATTTAATAATATTAAAGGTATTGTAGCTGGATGTAAGCTGTTCCTCATAAAGCTGCCTTTTGTAATTGACTGATGGTGATTTTGTCAATGCCGATGGTGTTCAAGTGGTATTTCTAGCTGTCTTGGAATTGCACCCAAGGCGCCTATAATTATTGGTACTATCTTGACTTTCTTTTGCCACAGTTCTTCTACTTCTATATGAAGGTCTTTCTACTTTGTGATTTTCTCTAGTCTTTCTCATTTATTGTCTGTTTCCAGGTATTGCAATGTCCACTATCCAAACATTTTTGTCTTTTGTTATCAACAATTGTTTAGTCTAGGGTGTTGTGTAGCAGAAGCTTCTCTGTTTGAATTCTAATGCCCCAGAACACGTTAGCTTCTTTGTTTTCTATTTTGTAGTCCCACCAGTTTTTTGTTTTTTTTGCTTGCAGACAAGTAATATCTATTGTAGGTATTAAGATGTGCTGCTGTTGCTACTTTATCATTCTATTGTTGTAATCAGTTTGTGTGATCTTCTTGCAGCAGCTAGCTAAGTGGTTCACTGTTTCTTAAGCTTCTTTGCAGAGATAGTATACTGTCTGTTGTTGTCTTTTCAATTCCTGGCTTTGTATGCCTTTGTTCTTAAGGCTTTGTCTTGTGCAGCCAGAATTAGCCCCCTTTCTGGCTCTTAGCTATTGTCTTGTGATTATCTGTTATGCTTACTAGCTTTGTTATGTAAGGATCATGTAATATTATGTTTTGCCATCTCTCTTTTCTATTCTTCATTTGGCCTTTCTTATAGACCAGTTTGGTCTCTTTGGTATTCATTAAGCCTTCATAATGTTCTAGCTTCAATGCATCACTACTAACCTTCTTCTTGACTTCAGTGTGCTTGATGTTGTCAACCTGAAGAATGCTCAGATATTTGTAATGATCTTCCTCATCCAGATTCTTGATCTTATTTCCATAGGACATCTTGATCCCTTCAGATTTCACAATTTTCCTCTTATTAATAGTAGGGGTTGGATATTTGTCCAGTCCAACTCCATTGCAATATCTTGGCTATACATTCAGATAGTGTTGAGCAGTGATTCCATTTCAGATGGTGTTTTCCCATTCAGTTTTAGCTCATCCTTATAAAGGAGGTGGAATAGCCTAGCAGATGCATTTGATGTTTGATAGCCATGGCTTGAATTGTTCAGTATTCTTGACAAAGGAATCAATGCAATGGCAAACCATAATGGTGATAGTGCATCTTCTTGAAATATTCCTCTCTTGATATTAATCTCCCTCAGTTTCTCACCATTGACCAGCAACTGTGCCTTCCATTGTGCCATTGATCTTTGCTCAAAACGTCTGATGTTTTTCCTGACTCTTGTTATTTCTAGTAACTTGATTATCCAGTCATGTGACAAATGCCTTCCTATAATCTATCCAACCTACATCCAAGTTTTCCAAAATCATCTTGTCAATTAAGAATTGATCTTTTGTCCCTCTGCTGTTTGGACAATTTCTGTTTCTGCTCAGATAGAAAGAGCTTGTTTTCAACTAGATTCTGTTGGACTGCATCAGTTACCATTCCAATTAGCAATTTAATTATTGTTAGTAAGCAGGTAATTGGTCTGTAGTTGCCAGGTGTTGCCTCTGTTAAACTCCTTTGTAATGATTGCGTGCAGACCAGTCAGATGTTTCAATAAAAAAAATATGCAGTTCATCTTCCCTTGGTACTGACTAGTTCTAGATTTTCCTCGCCTGCTATTATTACAAGTTCTTTCATTTCAATTTCTTTTTTTATTCTTATCCACACATTTATCCAAACTGCATTCTTGTTGTATTACTAGGGGTTGTTCCATAGCTGTCCCCAGAAATGCACTGTTTCTTCTTTCTCAGGTGTTGACTGACTCATTATTGTCTCTCTATTGAAAGATTGGTAGAAATGTTTCTGATTCATCTTAAACTAGAGATTTTGCAATAGTGTGCAATTTGAATTTTGTATGTACTAATTTTCTTGTCCGTGGTTGTTGTTTGCTGCTTTAATATTTCCACTGCTTGCTTGATCTGCCTTGTTTCTAGATGATATTTTTAATCAGTATTCTGATATTTTTATTTAATACTAACTGATTACCCGGCATTGCCTGGGTATTTATTTATCTCAGTCTTGTATTAGACAGGAAAAGGAATGAATTATATCTTTAAATCAAAGCAGATCACAGGGTTTTAAAAGTATAAGCACAGTATACAAATTATAAAGTAAAATATTATTCAATATTAATAATATTAATTTAAGACAAAACTTGATTATAAACATTTTTAATTTCACCTCCAGGAGCAAGAATAAATAAATTCTGTGGTGAACCACCCTTGAGCAAGCAACATAAAGTTATCTGGGGGAAACATGCTGATCTCAAATCCACTTCACAGTACTTAATAGATTCACCCTGTGACTTATTGATCGTGATTGAGAATGCAAGTCTCATTTTTTTTTCAAAAATTTGTCAATTTTTTTTCCAGAGTGTACCATCTGTGTACCAAATTTGGTTAAAATTGCTCAAGGCATTCCAGAACTATGCTGAAACACACACACACACACAGACACACACAGACACAGAGGGGTGTTAGGGGTGTGTTACCCCCACAGTATTTTTTTTCCAGAGAGTAAGTCATCTGGGTAGCTAGTTTGGTTGAAATTGCTAGAGGCATTCCAGAATTATGCTGGAACACACACACATGCACACATGCACACGCACACGCATATACACACACACACACCCTGAGGTGCTAGGGATGTCTTACCCCCAGAGTAAGTTATCTGTGTACCAAGTTTGATTGAAATTGCTCAAGCCATTCCAGAGTTATGCTGGAACACACACACACACACACACACACACACACACGAGGGGTGTTAGCCCCACAATATTTTTTTTCCACAGAGTAAGTCATCTTACTCTGTAGCAAGTTTGGTAAAAATTGCTTGAGGCATTCAAGAGTTATGCTGGAACACACACCGACACACACACACATGCACACACACACACAGACAGACACCGAGGGGTGTTGGGGTGTCTTACCCCCAAAGTATTTTTTTCCAGAGAGTAAGACATCAGTGTAGCAAGTTTGGTTAAAATTGCTTGAGCTGTTCCAGAGTTATGCTGGAACACACACAAACACACACACACCCCGAGGGGTGTTAGGGGTGTCTTACCCCCACAGTATTTGTTTCCAGAGAGTAAGTCATCTGTGTACCAAGTTTGGTTGAAATTGCTCAAGCCATTCCAGAGTTATGTTGGATCATATATACATACATAAAGTACATGCATACATGTATACATAGGTCCTTTTATATATATATAGATAGATAGATTAGATTTTTATCCTGCCTTTATTACTTTATAAATAATTCAAGACTCAATATACTTAACACTTCTTCCTCCTATTTTTCTCACAATCAGAAATCTGTTGGTGGGTTGGACTGAGAAAGAGGGCAACTGGCCTAAGTCACCCAGCTGGCCTTCATGCCTCAGGTGGGACTAGAACTCAGTCTCCTGGTTTCTAGTCTGGCACCTTAACCACTAGACCAAGGGTCTGCGACCTTAAGCACTCAAAGAGCCATTTGGACCCGTTTCCCACAGAAAACACTGGGAGCCACAAAACCTGAAAGGGTGTGGCCAACTTGATATCACTCACTCCCACACAGTCACATGACCCACCCCTAGCCACACCTACCCAGCCGGACATTAGGGCAGAGAACCGGTTGTTAAAAAACACCTGGAACCGCAAAAACCTTTTGACATCTCCCTCCCATTCTCTCTCTTTCTCTCCCTCCCCTTCTCTATCTCCCTCCCTCTCTGTGTGTATACTCTGTGTATCTCTCTCCCCCACTCTTCCTCTCTCTCCCGCTCTCTCTGTATCTCTGTCTCTCTCTCCCCTTCTATCTCCCTCCTTTGTGTCTCTCTGTCTCTTTCTCTCTCCATTTCTATCTCCCCATCTCTCCCCCTCTCTCTGTATCTCTCTCTCTCTTCTATCTCCCCACTCTCTCTGGGTCTCTCTGTCTCTCTCTGGCTGGCTGTGGTCACGAGAGGAGAAGGAGGGGGAGGAGGGGGAGGATTGCCTGAAAGGAAGCCTCCACCATGGCTCGTGCTCATTCCTCAGCCAGCCCAGATTTCAAAAAAGTTGCCAAGAAGAAAGAAAAGGAGTAGCAAAGAGCTCCAAGGAGAGCTTGCCGAGTTGGCCCAGCCTTGGCTTTCTGAGAGAGAGAGAAGAGACAGACAGAGACAGAGACAGAGACAGAGAGAGAGGGGGGAGACTGGCTGAGGGGCAAGCGTCATTGGTGAGGGTGCTCTGGCTTTCTCCAAAGCTGATCCCTGGGGTGGGCGTGTGAGGTTCGTGGGGCCAGCCCCCTTTTCCTGCTGCCCTGAGCTTCTTTACTCCTCCAGCAAAGCAGTGCCACCACTTGCTTTCATTGAAAAGTGTCCTCTGGGCGACGAAAGTCCCCCATGCAAGTTTTAAAGCAGTGGCTGGGTGCTACAGGCCCATTTCCTTTTCCGTTGTCCCTTCCTCCCAGATCCCCTTCCCACCCTTGCAGCCCTCGTGTTAGTGAAGCCGGCATCAGTTGCAGCCAGGTTGGGCCAGTGTCTCAGGGCAGAGAACAGGTTGCACATCTCCCCAAGTGACTGAGGCATACCCAGCACAAAAAAGGGCTGGAAGAAGCTCCAGCAAGAGTGAGGTGCTGGAGAATCAGCCCTGGCCGCTTCTCCATCTCCCACACCTTCTCAGGCCAGGTGAGGAGTGCCTGGGGGGGGTGAAGGGTGGGGCCAGCCAGTGGTGGGATCACCCAACAGGGAGACAAAGCAGAGGCCCAAAGAGCCGCATGCGGCTCTGGAGCCACAGGTTGCAGACACCTGCACTAGACCAAACGGGGTCTCCTTAGCTTCTTTTATTTCATTTGTTCTGGCTTGCTTACATCTGAACTCAGCATCCTGATCTTATTTTCCAATCTGATCTTCCATTTTGTTGGTACACTGTTTTTTTTAAAACATTTGTTGATTTTGCATCCAAGATCTTCAGTTATTATTAAAGCTGCACTGTACATTATTTTGTTTCTTACAGTGAACTGGTACTAATGTTCAATATTACAGTATTGGCATCTTTTAACATGTGCTACCTGTGGACGGGGGTTGTAACAGGCTTCAATGCAGGCAACATTTTTGTGCTATTTTAGATAATCAGTTATTTGTTTCTGTGCCTTTTTTTTTTAATTAGAGGACTTTGTTCTTTCTGGGGGAAAAGCAGAGGAAAGGGTAGCTGGTTTAGAAATGAGAATGGTTCAATAGCTATGCTAGTTTTCTCTTCTATTGATTCCATCTGTTTTGTTTCTATCTGAACTCTTCTGGCATAGCTTCAATTTCTTTGTCCTGGGTAGACCTTTGTAATTCTTCTAATTCTATTTCTGTGAATGCTTTATTTTGTATTATTAATTGATAGCCTCTGTTCTGTTACTTCTGATTCAGGAAGTTGTTCTTTCCAGAACTGGTGCATTCTTTTCAGATATCCTCTTCTCATTGGACTTGATTTGTCATAACAAATCATTATTCCTTTGCTTCCAGTCACTGTATATTTGTAACGGGAAAGTAACTTTACTTTCAATGGTCCAGGCCCTGCTTACCAGGGGTGGTATTCACTTACCTTCACTACCGGTTTGCAAATGTGAGCGTGTGTGTGTGTACACCTCCACACATGTGCAGGACTTTCTGCATATGCACAGATCATCAAAAATGGGACGTGATGACATCCGGGTGGATGGGCAGAGCCTCCTGCAGCTGCCACTACCGGTTCGCCCAAATCAGATAGAACCGGCTGAATACCACCACTGCTGCTTACTCAATAACAATAGTTATTTCTGTCTATATAATTTATTATTTCACACATCATTGTGTAATCATAGCTGCCAGTTTTTTAATTTGGTGTTGGCTTTCGTAAAGTGCTGTCCAAGATTGCTTAGTATTATATCCAGTGTGCCAATAACATTGGGACCACTACAGCTGATTTATGCCTTATTTTTTCCATTTCAATTTTCAAATGTTAATACTTTGTGGCCTTTTTCAATTCTTTCTCTTCTCTTCTATTATCACCTGGTATTGTCATGTCAATTATCTACACTTTCTTTTTAATCACAACTTTGGTGTGATTTTATTGTTTTGTGTTCAGAAATTCCACAATATTTTAAATTGCTGATTTTTTACTATCTTTTCAGTTATCTGTTCCCACCAATTTTTCCTTATCAGCACGATAATTTTTGCAGATGTTCCAGTGAATCATTTTAGCAGCTGTGTTATATTATTTATAATCAGTTGTGTGATCTTCTCAGCTAAACTGAGTATATGATCTATTGCTGCTTCTGCTTTTTTGCATAATCTGTACTTTCAATCATTTGATGATTTTTTAGTTCTGACGTTGGCTGCATTAGTTATAATACTTGCATTTGAGCAACCAAAACCAAGCCTTCAGTTTCTTTTTTTCAGTGTTCCTATTGTAAGCAATTGCCAGGTTTAGCATTATACATTTTCCCTTGATCTTTTATAGAAATTGGCCATGTAATGCTTTCCCTTGCCAGCATGTTTATCTTTTTAATTATATCATTTTGATATTCATGATATTCATGTCTACTGTACATTCAGTAAGTTCCAATTTTTAACTTGCATCAGTGCTTGATTTTGAAGATCCTTTACATCAGTGAATGCTTGGTTTTCTTCTTCAATTTGTTTGAGTTGAATTTTGTTTTTTGATCCAAACTGTCCAGTTCAGCTTTTGTCCAGTTAATTCCAGCGGTGTATGTTGTCTCCAGATATTGACCGCTTTGACGGTGTTTGCATCGATAAAATTATTCAGTAATTTAAATAATTATTAAATGGTTCATCTTATAGTCACCCAGATGTTCAGACGGGATTTGGGAAAGACTACCTATCTAGTCTTTCCTAAGGACCCTGGATAGACAGATGTTGATGTGCAATGATGTTAATATAACAACAGAGTTGGAAGGGACCTTGGAGGCCTTCTAGTCCAACCCCCTGCCCAGACAGGAAACCCTACACCATCTCAGTCAGATGATTATCCAACATTTTCTTAAAAATTTCCAGTGTTGGAGCATTCACAACTTCTGCAGGCAAGTTGTTCCACTGATTAATTGTTCTAACTGTCAGGAAATTTCTCCTTAGTTCTAAGTTGCTTCTTTCTTTGATCAGTTTCCACCCATTGCTTCTTGTTCTACCCTCAGGTGCTTTGGAGAACAGCCCGACTCCCTCTTCTTTGTGGCAACCCCTGAGATATTGGAACACTGCTATCATGTCTCCCCTAGTCCTTCTTTTTATTAAACTAGACATACCCAATTCCTGCAACCGTTCTTCATATGTTTTAGCCTCCAGTCCCCTAATCATCTTTGTTGCTCTTCTCTGCACTCTTTCTAGAGTCTCAGCATCTTTTTTACATCGTGGCGACCAAAACTGGATGCAATATTCCAAGTGTGGCCTTACCAAGGCATTATAAAGTGGCACTAACACTTCACGTGATCTTGATTCTATCCCTCTGTTTATGCAGCCCAGAACTGTGTTGGCTTTTTTAGCAGCTGCTGCACACTGCTGGCTGTGTGTTAAGAGATATCATCACAGGATGTGAGCTGTTCTGAGTAAAGCTGCCTTTTGCAATTGACTGATGGTGAATTTGTTTAAAAAAAAATAATTATTATTTAAATGTAATACATGCTATCCGCATCCCAGTACTTCTGGATGTTATTTTTATTTGCAAGTCATGCAAATGCAATTTATATGCATAGAATATATTATTGCCACACACTCAGAAGAATTAAGGGTTGATCTGTTTTATTCAGCAAAATCTTTTAGAGAAATCAGTTTTACAATTTACCAATTCCAATTGTGGATACATGCATGCATGCTTATTATGTATTTATTTGATAATAAATAAGCACCACTCACTATAGGTTTTTAAAAATCTGCATTTTCTTTTTCTTGCTCTGCAACAGATAGTTATTTCCTATGTAATTAAGCCTAAAACACAATGAGAAAACAGCATCAGTTTTATTTTTTGCGCTTTGACCTTTGACCCACTTATAAGTATACAATGAAAGACTGAGTGAATTCTAGGTTTTAAAAAGGAACAGCTGGCATGTTTCATATACCGATCAAGGTACAAGTACTTGAAAAATAAATATATTTAGCTTATAGGACAGACCTTGGACTATCACTTTAGTAGACATTAACTTATTAAATCTTTGTGTCTCTAAAGTGAACTTTGTCCCTTGAATAAGCTGGGAGGGTGATGCAACGGGCATCTATAAAAGGTGAACAAGGATGTTCAGGTGTACTCATTCCCTTTTGCAAAAAAAATTGATGGGCCAGAAAGGATTCAAAGATGATTCAGGGTTTGAAAGTTTTGGCAATCTTCTCAATTTGTTCAGCCCTACTATTTCAGGTAAGGACATAATTGGCATTTGGATTTCAAAATTGTGAGGCAAATGTATTTCAATATACAGTATATTTCATGCCTAAGAGATGTCTGTTATCAGAAGGGATTCAGTGTCTGAAGGGCCATCATCAAGAATCCAGGAATGACCTATTACTGTTTCAGTATTGGACTTCTTCCTCAATGGATTGAATTACATCCGTTTCCAATGGCTTCTACTTACCCAGTAAGTTAAGGATGGGTGGACCAGGTCTCTTCTCATATCATCTTCAGAGACCATGGAGGAAAACCTTCTGATTTATGGTCTCCATTTTTTGGAACGGCAGTCTCAAGATTTCCATCACATTGGTTTATTTAAGAAGCCATAAACCCTGGCTTTTCTGGGAAAGACGCTGATGATGACCAAGAGATCTTATGCTCCAGGGAAATTTATTGTGATAGGTAGCTTGGTATATGTATATTTATTTAACTTATTGGATTTTATTTAACTTGTTTAACAATTTTGCCTTTTCTTTTTGTACAAAGCCCAGAGTTTCAAAATTGGGCTAATCTGCAAATACTGTCAATAAATTAGTATGGAAAATTGTAATGTTAAAATGTAAGTTATGTGAATTTCTGTGGGACAGGCAAGTTTTGAAATTAGCATCGACTTAATTAATTTTTGTACAGAAAGAGTAAGAGGCCATAAATTTCATGCAGAAATGACAGAATCTGAGAAAAAAGTCTGAAGAGAATTAAGAGCACAAAAGTGCCTACCGTTCCTGTCCTATTGTTTTCTTCATTATAATATTATATGCATACTTTTACTTATACTTTTACTTATATATACTTTTTCTCTCATGATGAGTTATTTTTATGTTGATGATTGTATATACTGTTGTGACAAAATAAAAAAAAACATGTTCAGATTTCAGTTTTATGTCATAGCCAGATTATAATTATGTTTCAGATACACTGTGCTTCACTGCATCCAGAAAATGCTCAGCTTCTTAGACCAAAAAGAACGACACCTTTCTGGAGAGGACTTTCAAGACCAGTTGGAGCACCATGCAGGGATGACAGTGAATGCTTCACAAGAGTGTGCAGGTAATTTCCTTTTCATGCCTGGAAATGAAAAGTGTTTCATGCAAGTGTTTTTACTGTTAGGATAACTGCCATTATCAGGTCATTTTGAATAGGAGAAAGGTAAAAATATATTAACGTTTCTCCAAATTAGCAGAAGGGAAAAAAATCAATACAAAAGAGATTACAAATCTAGACTTCATTTACAAAATATTTTCTATTTAATGTTAAAACTGAAAACATTAAACAGTAATTTTTAATATAGTACAGTACAGATTGAAATTAAAAACATTTTGGAAAATGTAATGCAGGCAAATTCTAGGACAATCTAACATGAAAACTGATTTACCTTTATTGATACATTTCTTACTCCTTGCAATTGTACATCATTACCATCAAGAACAAAAACCTCCCATTTGGATGTGCAACTCTAAAAAATGAGCTAAATAAGTACTGGTGGCACTATTGCTTTCCTGAAACAAAGTAATGCAATGTTTGCTTCAATATTACAGAAACTACTGTTAAAATACTAGATTCTTTCTTACATATGGATTAATCTTAATGTGCCTAAAACAGTAATCAGACTGATTCTTTGTTTTATTTTGCAGGAACAAACTATGTTCTTTAAAAATATTGCAAGAGTAATTATGTCTTAAGAAGAACAAGCTGTTACCTTGGATTATGCTTCCCTTTTTTATTTATGGTCACATCTCCTAATATATATATATTTAAAGCTTTTCAATTGGTGCTTCAGTTGTATGGACAAATGAAAGAATTTCAACTTGGCAGAAATATATGCTAATTTAGTTTATAGTTTCCATCTTGTTTCAAGATGTGCTTTTATCCAAGCTACGGTAGCTTCAACTGATTTTATCTTTTATCTGTATTTTTTCTGTGCAAAAAAATAAAATAAATACTTGTAAGAGCAACTACATTTTGATATTTTTCTTGCATACCATTCAAAAGAGAAAGACACATAACAATTAAGACACACTGAAAATATTCTGAGAAGAGATGGACTTTTCCAACAGATGACTCTTCTGAGCAAAAGTGATAAGATTTTGACTTTATCTAACCATTAATAATGCTAGACAGTTTCAAGCAGTTTCCAGTCTTAATGAAGCACTTAAAGAACATTAAATTATTAACAACAAGCATTTAAATACCACCAATTTCAACACTCTTCCAAATTTTTTCCCTTTTTAATTTTTCCTATGGCTTTCAAACTTACATTGCGTAGTGGGTAATGCTGCAGTCAGTTTAATGAAAATATTTCAGTGATAATCGTAGGAAGTCCTGTCGCCTTCCCACTATTCTGTGGTCAGGAAATGAGAGAACAGATCACAATTGCTCCCATTCTCAAACCAAAAAGATTTTCTGATCTAATGTGCAGTGCCATGGCAGAAAGGTTTATACTATAGGATTAATTCAAGCACAGTGCTTATAAAGTTTAATACAGAAAATCTATTTGATATTTATTAAACTTAGTTTCTCCAGTTACAGTTCTGCATTGTACAAAGCATTTTTATGACACAATAGTTAAAAAGATCTTTACAAATTGAAATGCAATACCCTTTTCTCCAAATATTTAATTGCCATAAATTTGTTTAAAAATACACATTAAACGCATATTTCAGACACTAAACTTTCTATAATCTCAATACCACAAAATACATAGAATATACTATACAGATGTGGAAAAAAATCTGGTTAGTATATAATACTTTGCTCACCATTAACATACGTGAAATGCACATATACTGACTTAGAAATCCTAATTTGGAGCCCCAAAGTACCCTTTTGAAATTTCAAATGTATTGCAAACGAAAGGAAAAGAAGAAAAATCACAGTTTTATATGTTTAGTTTTGGTTGAGAACAGATGACTAAATAGTAAGTAAAAAATGTAAGTAATGGACACAGCATGTACAATGCACACAACAGACAGCCATACTGCCAATCATAATCAGTACCAAGATCCATGTTCAAGGTTTTTTCTTTTAAAAAAGAAAGATTTTTTTAAAAAAAGATAAAAGGGTACAAATAACCTCTCTCCCACCCCCAATCCCATACGTTTGCCCCAACTAAAAGAAAACTTTCCTTACCAAATAATTTCAAATAAGATAAAGAATCTTTAATAAATATATAAGCACTTTATCCTCCATATACAAAACTTCTTAAAACCATTTAAAAGGGGAGTTTGATACAAATGTGCTTGCAAAGACTATGCCTGGACTGTGCAGCCACATTTCCAGACATATTAATCATCATGGGACAGTGGCTGCAGCTTTGATGTTATTTATTCACTAAGAGAGAGAAAATGGTTTTGAATCCAATATGCCAACATCATTCCTATTTTGGCAGTCACATTATCAGAAACAAAATGCTTTGCCAATAAGTTTTTAAATAGAACCAAGAAGCAAACCCAACATTTCAGTAAGTTCAACAGGTTTCTTAGTGGAAGCGATGGTACAAATGAACTGAATTTGTTCAGAACTCAGATCAATCAATAAATGCGGAGGGCATAAACGCATTTAGTGAAAATGCTTGCATTTCCAGAACAGCCTCACTCCAGTGAGTTTTATTAGTAATTTATCTCCCGTACGCCATTATAAAATGCCATAAATACACTGAACTTATCTAAAAGAATAAAACTGATCATCACATTTTGTATTGTACAGCTAAACTGTGTTTGTTACACCCTGGGGAGAAATGAAGTTGCATAATAGTGTTCACTAGTAAAGTATACTGTTGAACCACTGGAAACTCAAATTTCCCACAATACTGCTTTCTGCTCAATTTAAAATAATTATGTCCTTGACCCAAATATTTATGAAATATTTGCTATTCAAGACTCTTATCCTATGATTTGGAGGCTGCTTTCTCCTTCCATTGGTTAAATGTATTCAACTTGATTTGCTCAGGCCCATTTAAATCATTTTAATAAAAATACTGCAGAGTTGATTACAGGACGAGGAATTATACATGGCAAAGTTAGTATTTCCTATAAACTGCCAAATTTGGCAAA
The DNA here is from genome assembly GCF_028640845.1 of Ahaetulla prasina. Lineage (NCBI taxonomy): Eukaryota > Metazoa > Chordata > Lepidosauria > Squamata > Colubridae > Ahaetulla > Ahaetulla prasina. The sequence goes on from NC_080540.1 coordinate 99,514,805, forward strand.
CTATACAGTTATCTGCTGCAGCTGTGACTTACTTGCCTTCGGCAAGCAAATATACCTATTGGCGCCATATGGCTGCACCTGCTTTATAAACACTCTTACATTAGTTGTTTTGTATAAAATCATAATAATCAAGCTTCAACAATCTAAAAGAAACTGAAAGCATTCCTGCATAAAATGCGAAATTTATCACCACCATCAAAATGAGGATGGCTCAACACTCAATAGATATTGTGATGTAGTTAGATGTACTATAATCTAACACAGATAATAACGAACTTTGAACAGGCTTAATTTCATCTATTTCTGCATATAGATATAGTATTAGAAACACGTATATTACAAATTGCATACTGCTGTCAAAAGGTCTATAACCATTTGCTCTTTACAGATACGAGACTTAAATTGTATTTGAACACGTTGGGGTCATTTAGTCTAGCACCCTGGATGTTCATTTAAGAACCAAAAGGAAGAAGCCACGTATGTACAAAATCACTGGATCCTAGACTAAATTTGCCATCAGAACTTCATTTTAGAATGGAATATGCCAATTGTTTTCTAACCTATTCCTAATGCCCAAAATGAAACTTTTATAATCTCTCAGACTAATACAGTCTGAAAAATTCACTGCCAACACTCTGGCAAAGCATTTCAAGATCTCTAGTGGATTTTATCCTATCATTCGTGAATTGTTCTTCTAAAACTCAGCAAGTTTTTTTTTTTTTGGGGGGGGGGGGAGAGATCAAAATTATGTGTGCGATAAAGCAATTCATTTTGCTCACTCAGGTGTAAAGTATTAAGCCATCTTATAAAGACGCATCACTGGGATATATTAAAACACTGATATGTGTTAACGCTCAGTCATGGACTCGATAATATATAATATTCCAGAGTTTTCAAACGAAAATAATTGAACAATTTCTGTTATGGGCCGAGTTGTATATGCAATAGGCTCAACACAGATTAAGTCCAACTCAATAAAAGGCAGATTAAGGAAAGTCACTTGCCTTTGAACTTTAAGTTTATTACGTCCTTGCACTTAACAATGAACTTTGGCAAATTACTCATGCACTCCTGAGACAGCTGAAGTTAGGTGGCATTTTAAAAGTTGATAATTTGATTTCAATTGCTTGAAAATTCGACTGATCCTTAAATTGGAAAACAAACAATTTATTATGAATAAACAATCAGTTTATTTAGGACACCCAAACAGGACCTCCACGAGACAGCTATTGCAACAGGTAAATTCATTGCAGCTTAAGTCTACATTGAAACCTAGAGAAGCCTTGCTAAATTAATAAAGAGACAAACACTTAGGAAGTATCTGGAGATATATAAAAAAATCAGTCTGATATACACTATTCTAGTTTTAAAAACAATAGATAAAAAAAGAGACATTTTCTTACTGCTAGTCTATGTTAAATGGGTACAAAAGGAAGCAAACTAGTCAAATGATCATTGCAGCACCTTATAAGAAGAGCGCCTATAATCCACGCTGGGATAATGTAAAGATTTTACTATAATAAATGTGTCAGGCACTTTCAAATGTCAAGGATGTTGACTTTTGATATTAGCAAGAAAATTAGTCTTGGAAAATTAGCTATTTATTATTTGAAGCTAGCAGGAATCTGTGCTCTTCCTCTTGAATCTATGGTTTATGAAAATGCATATATTTTAAAATTGCTTTTCACAATTGATATTTTTACTCAAGCAGCTCACATGAAATAAACACCGAAAGCCTGCTAAAAATATTTCTTTAACTCTTTAATCTCTGTGTTGAGAGTAAATACAATAAACTGTTTGCTAAGGGAGCAATTTAAAAAATCTTCTCCAAGACAGCTGCTCACACTGACTGAAAGGAACACAAGTATGTGGAACACTAGTATGTTGCAATTTCATATAAACAGATGGGTTTTCCCATTATTGATTAGCTAATGTGATTTTTGCACATAGTAAATTTACAGTGATAATTCAATCACTTACATGGCAAAACCACAATATACTTTTTTGTATAAACAAAAATGCTGTATGGTTGTGCCTACATGTTTTTCTTCTGCTCTCAAGACTCATTCTTGTGCTGCAGGGTGCAACAGTAAGCTTTAATGACAGAATACAAACCAAGTGATTAGCAACTTCAACGAAACAGATCGGAAGTATCAGGGTATAAAAGAAACCATGTATCCCATCAGGATACAAATCTCTATGAATATACAAACTATTCTTTAATTGTTATAATTTATGAAGCTACTGAACTTTCACTGTCCCAAAGATACTGCAATACTAATCGGTGTAAAATTCTATCCTTCTTTCAAAACTCGCCATCATTTTGGCACATAGCTATACAGCTAGACATTATTTTAGTGCAATTGTTTTCTTGAACATGCATGTTCACATCTGGGTGGGTTTTAGGAACAAGGGCAGGCAAAGCAGCATATCACAATTCCACAACGAAAAGGTTTAGAGTCTGACTCTAAAGCACAAGCAACATGAATTGTCAACAAATGACAGCCACTAGGAAAAGGAAGTACAATTTTACTGCTGGAGACTGACTGGATACCAGGTCCTAAGTGTAAAACGTCTTGTAAACAGTATTTAAAATCTTCATCTAAAAAGGCATAAGGCACACCAGACATGATAGGGACGCTAAAGCAGTATTTTTTTCTTTTAGTCAGATAAGCACCTTCTATGAAAAGGTACCTTGCTTATTAACCTTAAAGCAGATTTCCATGCATGATTCTTGCTGATCACAGTTATTTCATTATAATTAAATAATCTGTTCCCATCACAAACATTTAACATTAATGAATGTGCCACAGAATGGCATAAAAGCAAAATTTCAAATTAATTGGACCAAACAGTTTAAAATGTCCCTGTAATTCACAGGTCTATTCTCTAGCCCGTCTCGTCCATTACGTAATTCTGACAAAGACAGATGTTTGTCACACATGGTGTTTTCTGATGAAGCACATCAGTTTCACATAAGGAATTTCTACTGTTAGAAGCTTTGGTGTCTAACAATTACAAGTTAGGAAATAAAAGAGGCTGCACCAAAGTACAAGATTGTCCATCTGAAACCATTCCTATTTTATACTTGGAGACGGAAGTCCATTGTGACTCACATCACATCGAATATTGCATTAAATGCAATATTTTGTAACGTACTGCGATTATTAGTGTTAAGACATGTGTTTCGAAACTCATTTGCCATACAAATACTTGAATATTTTGACTTCAAATGATTTAATTGATGAAGTTATAACCTTGGAACTTAGCACATCAATAAAACTGTGGCCATCATTAAGGGTTGACTTAAATATGCAGGAAAATGTGTGTGTCTACACTTTAAAATCTATCAACCCTGACTTTCTCTTACAAGCTCCACCATCACAAGACATTACAGAATAACAAAGCTCACAAAATACTTAAATAAAGTGTCTACATTTAATCTTCACTAAGTACTTGATTAGGTAAAATTCATAGGAAAAACAGCTAAGTTTTAAACCAGCCCCAAAACACAGCTTTTAAAAACAAATTAAAATAAATAAGTTTTAAAACAGATTTGTTAGGCATCATTATTGGAATTCCAATCCAATTGCAAATCAGTGAATCCATCGTACATTAAAACATTGCAGAGTTTAAACTATTTTTAAATATTCTTTTTTAAAATGGGGTCAGCTGAAAAAGTTCATTAACACAATGTTTGGAGGTTCTTACACACATGATGCTGGGAGACACAGGAAAGTGTTCCTTTCTCTTTGATTTCACTTTCTTTGCTTTCATTATGGCAGTCTTCCTTATTTATTTTTTTATGACACAGTGTTGAAAAAAAATCAGAGGCAGCAAGCCTCTTACTTCAATCCAGTTGTCACTTGGCATCTAAACGCAACCAATGTAATCCCTGTCGGGTGTAATGTACCAGATCTGTCATAACACTTGCATTAAAGATCAGAGGACCCATAACTTTGTCCAGTTCTGCAAAAAATTCTATAGAAAAAATAGAAAAGAAAAATAATCAGATTGAAAAAGACTGTTTCCCATGACATCTCCCAAAACAAATTGATAAAAGTCACATGCCTTGTTAATTTTTATAAAACTATAATCCAAAAAGAGATTGGAAAATATATCAAAGCTTTATTGCTTTAATTGATTCAGCAGCAGCAACGCTTTCTTTTCTTTTTTTTAATGTGAAAAAAGTTCACTCCTCTGGAGTATAAATTAATGCAGTACAATCTTACCCTTTTGTTCTCTGGCAAGCTGATCTGCTTGGTCCCAAATTTCAGTGGCATACAGAAAGTTGGAAGTAACCTGGACGTAGCTGGCCGCCATCTGATGTATCCTCTGTGGAATAGTAACTGAAGAAGCACTCCCTGAAGGGTTGGTTGACCCTGACGAGTAATTTCCTGAATTCCCTGGAGACAATTTCGGTGAAACCGGAGACGGCATACTGACAGGTTTGCTAAAAAATAAAAGGGGAAACTTTCTTTACTAACAGTTGCAAAACAGAAAACTTTACTAATACTTGCAAAACTACAAAACTCCTATAAAGTTACGTAATTCAAAATCGGCATTCTGCTATTAACTACAGAAATACAATTTAAATATCTGTGCCCTGAGTTATCTGATAGCTGCAGCAGAAACCCCTGTAGCATCCAGTATTAAACCTCCTTTAAACACCCTTTCTAAGGAGGCAACTGAATATAAAGAGTACTAAGCACTCCTTGTTTTTATAAATTATTTTTTATGCTTAATTGTAAGTTCTTTGATTGTTGTGCATTGCCCACGGTAGTTGAGAGACAGGCAACATACAATTTCTGTCCATCTAATTTTTCAAACACACAAACATGTATGTGTTTGTTCTGGAAAATGAATTATGATTGGGGTCCATGTGTACAATCTCTTATTATATTATATTATTTTTTATTTTATTTAAATTTATATCCCGCCCTTCTCCGAAGACTCAGGGTAGCTTACACAATGTTAAGCAATAGTCTTCATCCATTTGTATATTATATACAAAGTCAACTTTTATTGCCCCCAACAATCTGGGTCCTCATTTTACCTACCTTATAAAGGATGGAAGGCTGAGTCAACCTTGGGCCTGGTGGGACTTGAACTTGCATAATATTATTTACTTAATATTATTATATTATTATTATACAATCTCCATCCAAACTGCTTATAAGTGTTCAGTGATATTATTAGTGTTATACTATTACTACTATCACTACTTCTCTGGTAGATGAAGTAATTATGCAATAAAACCCCCTTCCCCTTTATTTGTGAAAATTTATTTGTGAAAATTTGACAGAAGTCTGCATAAGAAGTTTGAATCTATCAGGAGAAGACAGAAAAGTTCTGTCATTTAAAACATATATATATATAAAAGATTTACCCACAAATTAATTTAAAAGTAAAGACTTATAGAACAACTGCTTTTATAATGCTTCAAAACTGGATTGGAATTTCAGATATCCATTTCATGTTTTCACTGTTTAATTCATGCCTTCATACAAAAGACACAGTAATACATTACATAAATGCTTACCTTCCCATACCAGGTGATGGGGCTTGAGAATTGTTATAAGAATTCTGTTTAGGAAAAACCCACAAATTTAAAAATGAATGCAAATTCAATACTATACGTTCTACAACAACAAACTTCTAAAAAACCGAATCAATCCATGAAATGCTTTATTATAATCAATTTAAAAAATGTTACAGCACCAGGAAGAATTTGAGTAAGAATGGAAGTCAAATCTAGGCATAATCACTACTAAAATGAAATGTAAACAGGTCTGCATAATTAAATAAGTGACACAATAAACTTTCCAAAAGCATTAATGCTGAATTATATCAATGATAACATATATTTAGGAAAAGACAAACAAATTTTCAAATTGCAAGTTAATACATTTTTTAAAAACACACGTTTTTACCTTCAAATGTTCAGTCAGTGTCTTGGAATATTTTAACGCACTTTCCTTCTTCAGCTTGAAAAGTCTTAAATATAAGAGGGACTGGCATCTCAGACTAATAAAAAGAAGAATGCTACTACTTTAGAAATTTGCTAATGAAAGTTCCTCACTGATCTTTAATTTATTTTAAAGTAGAAATTGCACTTCTACTGAGATTCTTTAAAAAATAGTTTTTTAATTGAAATAGTTAAATTTCAATAAAGATTAAAAAGAAATGCAAATATTAAAACTCAATTAGGCTTTTTTGCTTTATTATTAATAATACAGCAAATAATTTTTATTTATTTTATTTAGTGATTGTGTTGCTTCCAGTCTAAGCAGATATTAAATTAGAATAGTAATATATTTATTTTTTATTTATTTATTAATTAAATTTCTAGACCGCCCTTTTCCTGAAGGACTCAGGGCGGTGTACAGCCTTATTAAAATACATAGATAGACAATAAATTTAAAATAATTTTAAAATGAAATATTTAACCGGCCAATTTAACTAAAAATAACAAAACCAATTAAAATCAGTACAAAATTTAAAATTTAAAATTTAAAAAACTAAAAAATCTAATCCAGTCCTGCTTTATCTGACCACACAGAAAATGAAAGTCTGCCCAAATACATTTTGCCTCTAGCTATTTCCATCTTTCTAATTTAGTTCTGAATACATACCATAGTACTGCTAGCCTTTTGTCTGCAGCAGTTGCATCTGGTGCTGAGCAATTCTTTAGCTTCATAGTGTACCTTCAACCAAAAAATAAGACGAATAATACATTTTAAAATTCTTTTTCGCTTTTATTTTTAAAAAAAATATCACCCAAAGAGCTTATATACTGAGCATTCCCCATTTCTTAAAACCATGTCAAGTATAGCAAAATACACTGTACAAAGCTAAAAGTTAAGAAAGTGTTTAAAATGATATTTAGTTTTGCAAACACTTGTAAAATATTAACTATTTCTATATAAGATTTAATATCTTACTTTGGCCACAAACTAAACAACAATAAAAACCCAATGATATATTCTGTTATACATTTCCATTCCTAGTTGGCAAGGCAATTTAGTTCAGATATTGACTCAGTGCCTAGAGGCTGTGAGAATCTGGATGGGAGGAACCAAATCCAACTTAACCTAGGAAAATGTAGTGGGACTGGGTTTGGGTCCCCTTGGATCTGGTGCCATGTTTAACTCCCGCTAGGGTTGCTTTCTCTTGGATAGAGTTGTGCACAATTTGGGGTGGGGGCATTCTGGACTACAGTGCAGGCTCAAGGAGCAAGCTAGGGGAGCTTTTGGACAGATTCATCTCATTTAATGATAGGACAGATTCAACTCATGTAGCAACTGCACCCATTCCTAGATGGGAAGGCCTTGCTTACAATCATTTACTTCTAATCATTTCCCAGTTAGATCACAACGTGAGTTATATGGCTTCCCTTGAAGACAATCTGGAAGTTACAACTGGTCTGGAATGCAGCAACATGCAAAGTTTTGGGTACTTTGTCTATACTTCTCCACTGCTCTCCAGTTTTGCAATTCAAAGTGTAGCATATCAGAGAAGGTGGGCATGTTTGCTCCAGATATCGTAAATGTTGCATCTGCTGGGACCTAGAAAGCAGGCCACTACCCTCCTTGCTTTCCTGAAGGCCTTGGAAGAACTGATTCTTTTATGTGCTGAGTTAGGATGAGGCTGTAGTCTGGTCAATGTAAATATTGCTAAATGGGCCATTGGGAGTTTTTGATGTTCATTTGATTGATTCCTTATGTTTTTATTGCTATTTTTGTGAATCATCCACGATTATTGTACAAAAAAAAAAGCTGCCATATAAGTCTTATAAACAAATGTTGGCAACTGAAGAACATCTCTAAAACCAACTATTAATAGTATATCACTTAGGAGTACAATTCCCTATTGTGTCCCTATTCTGGTAATTATATTAATTGATTGTCTATATAACTTACTTGATGAGCTCCACAGTTTCAGAATACATAGGGAATGGGGACTTGGATTCCTGAGCATTTTTCTCCAATGCATTCCCACATTCAATAAATGAAACTACAGCATCAAGGTAATAAACAGCTTTTTCAAACCTGTCAGACTAAAAAAAAAAGTCTTACATGGAGATTTATGACAGAGTCAAAGAATTCACCTTAAAAGGATTCAATCAGCAGACAATACATTTTTCTTACCAGTGCATCAGCATTATGTTTTAATTTCTTTGCTTCTTGCAAGTAGTGATCTGCTGAGTAGCTTCTGCAACATAAAATGAAACAATAAAATTACAAAATGTCTAATCTTTCTTACTCTGCTTATTTCATTATTTGTGTCTATTTGAGGATGGAGTGCAAAGAGTATTTATTCAAAACATTTATATAGCTAGCTATCTTGCAACAAACTCTGGGTGGCTCCCACAAAATAAAAAAATATCACCCAAAGAGCTTATATACTGAGCATTCCCCATTTCTTAAAACCATGTCAAGTATAGCAAAATACACTGTAGAAAGCTAAAAGTTAAGAAAGTGTTTAAAATGATATTTAGTTTTGCAAACACTTGTAAAATATTAACTATTTCTATATAAGATTTAATATCTTACTTTGGCCACAAACTAAACAACAATAAAAACCCAATGATATATTCTGTTATACATTTCCATTCCTAGTTGGCAAGGCAATTTAGTTCAGATATTGACTCAGTGCCTAGAGGCTGTGAGAATCTGGATGGGAGGAACCAAATCCAACTTAACCTAGGAAAATGTAGTGGGACTGGGTTTGGGTCCCCTTGGATCTGGTGCCATGTTTAACTCCCGCTAGGGTTGCTTTCTCTTGGATAGAGTTGTGCACAATTTGGGGTGGGGGCATTCTGGACTACAGTGCAGGCTCAAGGAGCAAGCTAGGGGAGCTTTTGGACAGATTCATCTCATTTAATGATAGGACAGATTCAACTCATGTAGCAACTGCACCCATTCCTAGATGGGAAGGCCTTGCTTACAATCATTTACTTCCTAATCATTTCCCAGTTAGATCACAACGTGAGTTATATGGCTTCCCTTGAAGACAATCTGGAAGTTACAACTGGTCTGGAATGCAGCAACATGCAAAGTTTTGGGTACTTTGTCTATACTTCTCCACTGCTCTCCAGTTTTGCAATTCAAAGTGTAGCATATCAGAGAAGGTGGGCATGTTTGCTCCAGATATCGTAAATGTTGCATCTGCTGGGACCTAGAAAGCAGGCCACTACCCTCCTTGCTTTCCTGAAGGCCTTGGAAGAACTGATTCTTTTATGTGCTGAGTTAGGATGAGGCTGTAGTCTGGTCAATGTAAATATTGCTAAATGGGCCATTGGGAGTTTTTGATGTTCATTTGATTGATTCCTTATGTTTTTATTGCTATTTTTGTGAATCATCCACGATTATTGTACAAAAAAAAAAGCTGCCATATAAGTCTTATAAACAAATGTTGGCAACTGAAGAACATCTCTAAAACCAACTATTAATAGTATATCACTTAGGAGTACAATTCCCTATTGTGTCCCTATTCTGGTAATTATATTAATTGATTGTCTATATAACTTACTTGATGAGCTCCACAGTTTCAGAATACATAGGGAATGGGGACTTGGATTCCTGAGCATTTTTCTCCAATGCATTCCCACATTCAATAAATGAAACTACAGCATCAAGGTAATAAACAGCTTTTTCAAACCTGTCAGACTAAAAAAAAAAGTCTTACATGGAGATTTATGACAGAGTCAAAGAATTCACCTTAAAAGGATTCACTCAGCAGACAATACATTTTTCTTACCAGTGCATCAGCATTATGTTTTAATTTCTTTGCTTCTTGCAAGTAGTGATCTGCTGAGTAGCTTCTGCAACATAAAATGAAACAATAAAATTACAAAATGTCTAATCTTTCTTGCTCTGCTTATTTCATTATTTGTGTCTATTTGAGGATGGAGTGCAAAGAGTATTTATTCAAAACATTTATATAGCTAGCTATCTTGCAACAAACTCTGGGTGGCTCCCACAAAATAAAAAAATATCCATAATAAAACATGAAAGCCATATTAAAGCTATAAAAGCCATAAACATTAAAAACAAAAACCTGGCACTAAATGAAGTTTCTGACATGCAGTCATCTTATCCTATCTCGAAGATGATGGGAAAAGCTCAAGTTTTCAACACTTTTTGGTAGGCTAGGAAGGTAGAAACCTGCTGAACTTCAGGGTAAACAGTTTTCCATAGGACAATGGCTGTCATAGAAAAGGCACACTACCTAATTCCCATGAAATGGCAAAGTTTAACAGAAGTGACTAGGAGTGGGCTAAATATCTCATTTAACTGAGACAGAATTTTTTAAAAATGGAATGAAATGAGGAAGCCTGCCTAAATTGTCACTAATTTGGCATGGGAAATAACTTTTCTTGGGTTGCACAATTATATACTGATACCAGGAGCAGTAAACACTTTTAATACTACTGTATTTAGGATACTGTGCCAGAAACCAGTGATGAAATAGTCATCTTCCTGCCTCCAAAACAAACAAGCAAACAAGCACAAACCCTCTTATCTTCTCCAAGACGTAACTCCAGTCTAGTAATGTTCACTGTTCTTCAATCTGCACTGATATAACGCAGAGCTTTTAGAACAGGGGTCCCCAACTGGTCCATGGCATACCAGAAACTGGTCCATACAAACCAGTCCACCCCATCTGCGGGATGCAGACAGCACATGAAACCACGCTCCCTTCAGTCCGTAGAAAAACACAGTCCCTGATGCCCAAAAGGTTGGGAGCCTCTGTTTTAGAATACTGGTGTAAATGGACGATGTTCCTGTATTGGAACTTACATCTGTACATCTCTGTGAATAACAGATATACTGGATCGAGCTTTGACTCAACTGTCTGCAATGGGTTCACATGCTGAATATACAGTAATGAATTTGGGTCAGATTTTGCATGATTGTCAGAAAAAGATCCCCTTTGGGATCTTAGGATATATCTATGGAGATTCTCAATAATCCAGGTCATGGTTGTCCCAAAGGTGTTTTTCAAGAGGCAACTGGACTTTCTGGTTTTCCTTTGAAGAGCTGAGCTAAAGAAGCTTCTTCAAAGACCTTTGGGACAACCATGACCTGGATGACTGAGAATCTCCATAGATGTATGGTAGGCTGGAAAATCAGTTCAAAATACTGTTCAGCTTCGGGGAACAACCTTATTCATCAGCAATTTTTAAAATATAACAACAATCATATTGGCACCCCAAAAATGTAGCACTACAAAACTGGAATGCCCCTCTAGATTTTTTGTAGCACAAACAGGCCAGACCTGTTAATGGAACAAATGAATTAATGGAACAAATCTGACAACAGGACTCAGGACAAGCATAAAACAACAACAGAGCATTTTAACTCTCAGGACATTCTACTACAGATGAATGCTCATGAACGATTATGAAATGTGTTCATCTTAAAAAGTGCTCGCAGATTCTTTTTGATTTTTGGTTACCACAGATCCTCCTGTAACTTTTTATAAAGTATAAAAATTACAGTATAGTTTATGAAAAAAATTAATATGAACTATACCCAAACATTTCCGTAATTTTAGGCACGCATTCTAGCAACAAAACCATGCACCTGGTTTTCATCTTTGTTCTCACCTGTCATCAAATACTAGCTTTGCTCTTCGGGACTTTGAACTATCGGAACTTGTGGTGGAGGCAGAAGGACAATTAGAAGAATTATTTAAAATCTTTTCCTTGGAAAAAACAGAATACAGTTAATTAAAACATGTTTGGAAGGAGAGGCATTGCAATTGCCAAGTTCAGGCTAATTAAATGCAGCCCAGATGTTTGCCACAAATCTAACTTGACAAACTGTTAATCATCATAATAAATTCAAAACAGAAAGTAGATGAGATTTTAATAATCGTGCTATTATAATTTGCATGAAGATTGTTAATACAGTAATTATTTTGCATCATTTAATACTTCAATTATAAAGCTTTTTTGGCTCTGTAATAGTACACTAACTTATGTTGAGCTAGGCTATGCAGTAAATATTTGACAAAAAATAGGCTTCATCCCTTTTAACTTTTTTTCCGAACAGACTTTTCATCTAAAAAATAGTAGTAGAATTTGCAAAATGGACAAAATCATATTCTGCATGCTTGAATTTACTTCATGGCAAGTTGGGATGGGTGAGCAGATGGGAAGTGGATGGCTACCAATATGTTTGGCCATATCTGTATATCCTTGGATTAAATATTCAACTATTTCCCTGCTGTAAAAATATAAGCTTATATAGGAATGCCAACATTAATTGAGATCATATCTATTAGCTTAGCTCTCAATATTATCTACACAATCTGATCTGTTCCTCAACATCTTAAACTCAGCTCAAACATCTTCAGGGAAGAGCCATTTACTTGGGCATTTACCCATTTAGGGACTCAATTGATGCAATGTTCCAAATCACATGGACACACCTGTTTTACACAGAGGGGCATGATATGTGAAACAACTAAGTGCCTCTGGTATTAGGAAGAGGATTAATGGCAGGCCTGAGTTTTAGTGCAGGACATTTTTAAAAATAAAGTTTATATATGCTGAATTTCACACAAGATTTAAAGACTCCAAAAACACATTACAATCACTAACTGAAATATGTTTTACCTTTGTTTCTTTAGTGTTATTTGAAGCCTTTCCTTCCGTCTTCTTTTGCTTAGATGAGCTACTTTTAGTGCTGCTATTATCCTTGTTACTATTACTGCCTGATTTCAAGGAAGAAGACTGACTAATAGTTCTTTTCCGAGATCCATGCTCTTGCTTTGGATCTTTTGCAACAACTGAGGTTGTGGCTGGAGATGGGAGAAGATCCTTCTCTTTAACAGTGCTTTGCTTTGAAGATCTGTCCTCACCAAATAAAATAGGAAACAGAATTAGGGTTTGTTGTACTTAATTATATGCAAAGAGTATTTTTTGCTTTTGCACAATCAGCTTCCAAGCAATAAACTTATTTTATCAAACTATTATACTTGAGAAAGAGAATGACACAGTTCTCTCAGACTGAGCAAAAGGATAGCTGCAAAAGGCAAGTTTACTTGAAACAGTCTATATCTTGCAATGATACCTTTAACAGCATCAAATAACAAATCTGCTTATTCAGGTCCTTAGGAAGAATTCAACAGGTGGATAAAAATGCCAAATCCAGTCTGAACATCTGGCTGACTGTGCAACTAACTACAATATGCCAAGATCACAAAAAGATTCCATCTTCCAGAATCCTTGTCCTAATCCTTTTTTCTCCAAAATATAAATAAATATATGTCAGCCTGAAATACTTGTTTTCATCTAATCAAAACTGTCACAATTAAAATGGAAGCAGGTATTTTGAATAAAACAAGGGAATGCAAATGTCAAATAGTAAGGAAACAGAAAAAAGCAGAGGCTTAGAAAGCGTCTTTTAAAAAAACTTTGTTCCTATAAATCAAATTAAATATTAATCAATATATAAAGGTGATACAGATGTTTTTATATAAATTGATTTTGTTTCAGTGTATTATATTGTAAAGTGCCCAAGAGCTTTGACTATTGGGAAGTTCAAAAATAAGAATAAACAAATTAAAAAAATAAAGTGTATGGAAACTTCCAGAGGCATCATAGCAGCTGGAAGCACTTTGTTTGAAGTCTCCAAATAAAATATTCTTTAATCCAGAAAGATGTACATGCCCAATATTTGGAATAGTACCTCTTAAAAATGACCTATTAAAGTTTAAAAACTGCAATGGAAATATTAAATGTGTACAAACATAACCTTGGCATCAGTGTTCGTTCAAATAATACTATACAACTGAATTTTTAAAAAGAAATTATTTGCCTGATCCACAGATGAAATGAAAACTAGAAACTGAATATGTAAGAATGTGTTTACACATGTACTTGTGTATTATAGGTTGGAAAATTACTCACTCTCTATTACTAGAAGTCTTGTGTGCTGAAGAAGGCTTTTCTTCCACTTTAGTTTTCTTGCTTTCAGTGCCTCTGCTGTCTTCTGTGTTCTGTGATAGAACATTTGAGAGATAATAACCAAGACAAAGTTTAATAATATCAACTATACTGATTTTTATAAATCACCACAATTCTCAAAGAAGCCAGTGATGTTAGGATGGTATGAGTGCAGAATGGGACAACTTGCCATAGGTAACTCGCCATGGCCCACTCACTGCTGCCAACTTGCCATGGCCAATTCGCCGTGGAACTCACCATGGCCAACTTGCTGCAGGTCAACTCAACTAATTATTTAAAACAAGCAAGAATTATTTTAATTTTGTCATTCTTATTTCATTTGTCTCTCTTTTGGCATTACTTTTTAATGCCACTATTTTTTCTTGATACTATTGTAACGCTTGTCCCGTGGCGAGCTGGCCTTGGTGAGTTGTCCCACAGCGATTTGATTGCAGTGAGATGGCCATGGCAAGTTAGTCCCAGCAAGTTTGCCATGGCATGTTGGATGTGGCAAGTTCTCCTAAACCCTGATGAGTGATAACAATCTTGGCAAAAGACCAAGGAAGCAAAAATACCTCAGATTTCAAGAAGGTAATTTTAATGTGTTCCCTAGGGTAAATATAAATTCTTAGAAATTATATTAAGGTATTTCCCAGCATTATTTTCAGTTATATTAAGGCAAAATGTCTTTAAAAACTGAGTGTTTCCACCCATATTTCTCCCCATTTGGGGCAAGTTGCCTTTTATGAAGCTGTCAACCAACTTAAGTCATTGCTATTTCTTCCATTTTTTACCAGCCTACTACCCACAATTCCTTACAACTGTTACAAATAATACTCCTCACAATATTATAAGTAAATAACATACATTGATGCTGTATGATGCCATAATACAAGAAATACTGCTTAATTTGATGAATGCAAACAAATGTGACACCTCACTTTTTATTGACCACAGACTGTCAATATGGCTACAATTCTTGCTATGCTGACAACAGCATTTTCTAAAAATGGAAATTTCTAATCCTATTTACTACCCTGTTTCCCCCAAAATAAGACATCCCCTGATAATAAGCCCAATTGGGCTTTTGAGCGCATGGCAGTAAGGCCAAGCACTTATTTCAGGGTTCAAAAAAAATATAAGACAGGATCTTATTTTCAGGGAAACATGGTATACTATTTCCAAAAATATTTAAGAATATTTTTATTATGCTATTAAGTTAGTAGGGCTGTGCAGTGCTTTGGCTTCAAAAGGGAAAAAGTGCAGTAAGAAATGCTTATGTGGTATTTGTGGGGAATTCTGCAGCTGCATTTTTTCCCTGGCCTTTGCAGCCATTACATTGGCCCAGTATGATTCAAAAGATTTTTTCCCATCAAAGCCAAAACAGTACTGTAACAATTAATATATTAAATCAGATCTAAAAACATTTGAGTATATCTTCTCATTAAAATGAAATAAAAATTATATAGCAATATAACTATGCAAATTTATTATATAATAAAACAAAATAAGTTTAAAAAATAAACCTCGCAGGAATGTCAAGCTGCATGGCAAACAGGAAAAAAGAATAACTTACATATCTACCCTAAACCACCTAGTTATTTATGTACTACTGTTAAGCATTTAAAAAATATTTAGGAGGCCAGATCTTACTTTCTTTTGACCCTCGAAAAAATGGCTGGGCCTTCATTTTGGAGGGTTCTAATTATTGACTCACCTCACAGCGGTGGCACCAACAGCCCCACCCAGCAGGAGCCCACTGCTGGCCCACTTCTTCTGCGGCCACTTGTCACCATTCGCACACATCACCCTGGCTTTTGTTTTGCCTTCATATGCCTGCCATCTGCAGGCGATAACAGAGCTCCGGATTGATCCGGCAGGCATCTGAAGGCGAAACGGAGGCCGGGGCAATGTGTGCAAGTGGTGGCAAGAGGCCACAGAAGGAGGCAAGGCAGATGTCAGGGTGTGCGAGGCCTGGTAAGAAGGGTAGCTCCAACGCCCCCCATCCCCACCCTAGCTTATTTTTTACCTGTGTGCTTCACCCCACTCCCTGCACCCCGGGGTGGGCAGGGTCTTAATTAGGGCTAATTTTGTGAGTGGGGCTTAATTTGATTGCATGCGCTCAAAAATGTGATAGGCCTTCTTTTCAAGGTGGGTTGTCTTTTTGGAAAACCATGGTGTATATATATATGTATGTATATATATGTGTGTGTGTGTATATGTATGCATATAAATTACATACATACATATATGTGTGTGTGTGTGTGTGTGTGTGTGTTTGTGTGTGTATGTATGTGTATGTATGTGTTGTGGTCCACCAGCAGCCCGTGAAACCAGCAGTGGAGTCGGACAGTGAGGAGGCTGGGAAGGACAATGGGCCAGTCCTGGAGTCAGGGGAAGGCCTGGATAAGGGTTCTGTGTCCGAGGCAGAGATGGGGCCAGGGCTATCTGGGAGTGATGCGCAGAGTCCGGAGCCTCCAGAGGTGGACAGCAGAGAGGCAGAGGAACAGGATAAGCCTGTTCCTAGTGCACGCATGCGAAGAGCGGCTAGAAGGCAAGAGCAGCTAAAGCAAAAAGGACAACTCGGGAGTAAGGCCATGAGATGATTGGCCCATCCCATAAGGCTTAAAAGAGCAGCAATGGCTCTTGGGCTCTTTGTAGGAAAGCAACGTTGCTACATTTGGTTTCTAGTCGGTGTATCTTGTTTCTGAATTTCATGGGGCTTTGTCAAGAAAAGCCTTTGGTGGGGTGCCAAAGAAGACAAAGGTTTGCGATAAGGCCAAAGGACTTCTTCTGAAGGATTTGTTTTTGAATTAATTTGGACTAAGCTGGGAATGAAGTAATTCCCAGCTGTTATAATAAAATACAGTTGTCTTAAGATTGTGTCTTTTATGCCTAAGTGAGCCTACGTCACAACAGTATGCATATAAATTGCATACACACACAAACACACACACACACACACATATATATACAAGAAAGTACAAGAAATACTGCTTAATTTGATGAATGTAAACAAATGTGATACCTCACTTTTTATTGACCACAGACGGTCAATATGGCTACAATTCTATCTATCTATCTATCTATCTATCTATCTATCTATCTATCTATCTATCTATCTATCTATCTATCTATCTATCTATCTATCTCTATATCTATCTATCTCAAGGCTTTAAGACCTTTGCATCAAGCTTGCAATCTATGCTGTAAAGAACAGTACTTATTTGTGAACACTTAACCTTTATTTATTTGGTTTGTACATAATTTGTAGGAACTCCAGGCAAAGGACTCTTTCCTCCTATTTTCCTCCACAACAACCCTGTGAGTTACGTTAGGCGGAGATCACACAAAATAACCTCTGGATGAAGGCCACCAACTTTAAAAACTACTTTATTAAATGTCCAGTTCTGATCACAAGTTTAGAGCTTTCATGGTGAAAACTGACCTGACATAATTTATGCTTTTTTCTGCCCTTGTTGGAACTTTTGTCAGAAGTCGTTTTCTGGGGTTCTCTTGGATGTTTCTCGCACACATTTTTTCTTTCTGATTTTGATAGGTCTGTCTCTTTGTAAGGCTTCCCTGGTATTCTGGTAAGGAGGCTCAAGTCAATCTTCACAATAAGGGGATATCTTTCATCAGGATCACTGAGCGGTGAAAGGAGTTCCTTCTCTTCCATAGGAGAGAACATTCGTTGCCGTAAAAAACTGTCATCCTCCTCTATGGAAGGTTTAACAGGAGTCCTATTGCTGTCTGAATATTTTGGGGTTTGCGATGAAGGAGGAAGGCTCTCATTCTCATCAGAATCAGAGGAGGAGGTATCTGTTTCAATGAATTCCTTAGATTTCTGGGCAGGTTTGTTTGCCACCTTGCATTTCTTCTTCTCTGTGATAGGCCGAGGGGACGGTTTAGGCTCCTTTTTTATATTTGGTTTTCTGGAGCCTTTTGTGGCTGCTTTATGTCTGTTAGAGGGTATGTTTGTTGCCATGTCCAGGGGGGTTTCACTTTCTATCTTCAGGCCTCCTCTGGGCTCTTCTACTGATGGTTTCTCTGCTTTTTTGGGCTGTTTCTTGCCTACAGTCCTCCTTTGGATCGCACTATCGCTTTGAGCAGGTGACTTCTGTCGACCACGATTGCTCTCCGATCCTTTCTGGCTACCTTTTGAATCTCTCCCAGGTGTGGAGGATATGGAATCCTTTGATCCACTTTGGTCTGCATATCCTCCCCCTGTGCTCTGATCTCTCCCTTCTTTTTTGTAACCTTGGGTTGATGGGATGTTACTGTCAACGGAAGAAGCTGGCGATACTTTGTGTGGGTTCACCTTGTTTAGCCAGTTGTCAAGCTGCCACTTATTTGTTGGAGGCGGCTCAGGCTAAAGAAAGAAAAGAGGAAAACCCAAATGACAAAATTCTGCATGTATACAGCCTGGAAAAACAGGGAATATTTTGCTCACTTCACTCCTATGGCCCAAAGGCTGTGACCGCATCCAAATTTGAAAAGAGGATCATCTAGAAATGAGATGCCATAGCTTGCTAGATTTCTCAACCAAGAGAACTGCACCAGAATGACAGAATTCAGCTCAATTCATATCATCAACCTGGAAGGAAGCACTGCTCTTTTCAAACAAGCAGATTCAGTGTTACCCAAAATGGCTGGTACAATAATAAAGGACACAAATCAGCAGCACAATCCTCTCTGCTAAGAGAGCTTTTCCTAGGGGCTTAGCTAGCACAATACAGAAGCTTCGTTATGCAATTCAGATATCTGGTTTCTTGACAGCATCAATCATGACTACAGGTAGTCCTCGACTTATGACCACAATTGAGTCCAACATTTCTGTTGCTAAACAAGACAGATGTTAAGTGAGTTTTGCCCCATTTTACAACCTGTCTTGCCACAGCTGTTAAGTGAATCACTGCAGTTGTTAACAACACAGCTGTTAAGTAAATTTGGCTTCCCCACTGATTGCTTGTCACAAAAGAGGATCACAAGACCCTGGACACTGCAACCGTTGTAAATATGCCAGTCAGTTGCCAAGTATCTGAATTCTGATCGCATGACCATGGGGATGTTGCAACGGATGTTAAGTATAAAAAACAGTCATAAGTCACTTTTTTCAGTGCCAGTGTAACTTTAAACAGTCATTAAATGAACTGTTATAAGTTGAGGACTACCTGTATCTGTTTACTGTTTTAACATTTGCTTTGTTACTTACAATACATTTTTAAAAAGATAACATTTTCAGCAGGTTGGATATGCTGTAACAGTTAGCACATTTTAAACAAATAAGCAAGCCGGAGGGCAATCATTCTGAAGAATGGAAAAGAAAACATATTTTACTTTCCTTCGTTTTGGAATATCCCTGTACCATAATTCTACAAGGATGACATTTTAAAATCATTTTAAAATCATCAAGATGTGTGCACATGCATTTTAACCCACTCTCCCTCCAGAGGATAAACTGCTGTTTGATCAAATCAAAGCTATCCATACCCCACCACCTTATTTCCTTCTTTATAACTATCAATGTGACATTTTGTACAGGTGGGACGTGACTTATGACCACAATTGGAACCAGAATTTCCACTGCTAACCAACGTGGTGGTGAAGTGAGTCATAGCTGATTTTATGACCTTTTTGTTAAACGAATCACTGCAGTTGTCAAGTGAATCTCATGGCTGTTAAACCGATCAGCTTCCTTCATTGACTTTCTTTGTCAGAACCCAACTGGGAAAGGCACAAATGGTGATCACATGACCCTAGATGCTGCAGCTGTCATAAATACATGCCAGTTGCCAAGCACCCGAATTCTGAACCCGTGGCCATGGAAATGTGACGGTCATAAGTGCAGTAATAAGTCACATTTTTCAGAGCTGTTGTAACTTTGAACAAATTATTTAAGCGAAGGACTACCTGTATCTTAAGTATAGAGTTAATCAATTCACCCAAGAATTCCTGCCTTTGGTGTTTGTTGTGAATTTGGGGATTTCATTTCCATAGAATAAGAATTCCTCTAGCTTTCTCAACATACAAATGTTAATTTACAGCGTGTAAGATTTGGCAAAATTTAAAAGGTAATCAGAACAAATTGAACACATTTACTTTTGCAAATTTTGGAAATCCTGTGAATAAATAAAAATCACCAGTAGCTTTTTGGTTTTAAGCTAAACAGGCATCAGACTATGTTTGCTGTTAGAAAGTTTTGATTGCAAACAGATTATCAGTATAAACTAATTAATTGATTCCACAAAACTGTAACATAAAGAGGTATTGCTGATTATTAAAGTACCTGAGGACAATTAATGTCATTGGTTGCCAGCCATAACACTATTTGAAAGGCAGAGGGGGAAAAACTTACCTCAGGAGATGCACTTTGAGAAGGCTCATTTGCCTCACTATCGCTGGAACTACTTTCACTTTCTGAGTCTGAACCCGAACTGCTTTCAGACCCACTATGGCTGCTTGAGTCATCCCTAGAATTATCTGCTCCTTCACTTGCATGCTGGGAAGGCTCAGAATTACTAGGAGAAAAAGGGAATGGAAAACAAAGGCTGAGAGGTTTTAAAATCTTAAAATATTATTCACAGGATGAAGAGCAAGTAACTAAACAACCTTGGAAAGGGCTGCATTTGCAGGTAAAATTCCACTGCCTATTATTTCAAACCCAATTTTCAAAAGTAGATTATATGAGATTACCATGTATATTATTTTAAAATAACTCCATACTGACAGACACTGTATCTACATACCTTCCGGGTGTACCTCTTGGTACTGTCTTATCAAAATCCTATAAGTAAAGAAAAAAATGCAGATTAACACTGATTAAAATTATGGTAATAATAGCTTTGTTAGTGTTTTACGACCTGGATAAAGATGAATTATCTGTATAAATGAAAACTAAGGAAAACAATCTGAAATTAGATTGTCAACTCATAGTTTAAATACTACTACACACTTTGTATAAATTTATATATCAACTTTTCATCCTATGACTGGTACCTGAACTAAATACACTTATGGGTACAATCCCAGTGTTGCTTTTTAATTTTTAAAGTTTTACTTGAAATGAAGTAAATGATAGAAAACAGCGTAATGTTTCCAGTTGAGTTAATTTATCTGCCATGAAACCTCTCGCTCACTTTATTTTCTTAACACATTGAATAAACATTTTCTTCAGGCTTTTTATAATGCCTACTGTGATATTTTTTCACTAGTGATATAGTTTATTATATTTTTGTATCTTGTCAAGTCTGTGCAATGCTTTTGATTCCGTTCGAAAGCAGTCCTTTGGAAAGCAGGGTAGGAACACATTTGGGACCCACTAAAGCAGAGACGTCTGTTTATATGATTGAGCAGGAAGTCTCCCTAAAGTAAATCAGTCTTTCTGGATAAAGACAAAGTTGCTTTAATGCATTGGACAGGGATTAAATCGATGTTCCCATGCTCATTGAAGCACCTTTCCAACAGAACCTAAAGCACTGCACAGCCTTATTATTTCTAATTTATTCCTGAATTCAAGATAGATAGGTCTTTAATAAATGCTTTAATCGGTATAGGTAGTCCTCGATTAAGACTACAATTGAGTCCAAAATTTCTGTTGCTAAGCAAGACAGTTGTTAATTGAGTTTTGCCCCACTTTATGACTTTTCTTGACCAGTTATTAAGCGAATCACCACAGTTTTTAAGTTAGTAACACGGTTGTTAAGTGAATCAGATTTCCCCATTGATTTTGCTTGTCAGAAGGTCGCAAAAGGTGATCACATGATCTTGGTTCACTGCAACTGTCATAAATATCAGCAAGTTGCAGTAGTCATAAGTGTGAACAACGGTCGTGTCAGCCCTGGAGGCCATCTTTTTCTCTTGATCTTCAGGGCTGTCACACTTGGTGCTGTGGGAAATTGGGAGGCGGGGGGAAGAATGTTGTTATGGCTAGATATCTCTACAACTCCATTCAATTGGGGGTATTACTTGGAACCCTGACAATAAGTTAGTAAAACTGAGTCCTTCGGGAGAAGGGCGGTATAAAAATCGAATAAATAATAATAATAAAATAATAATAATAATAAAAAAGTTGCTTTTTTTCAGTGTGTTCTAACTTCGAATGGTCACTAAACGAAATGCTGTAAATTGAGGATTACCCTAGTGGACAACTTTTTCTAGTTAGAGATGTAGTTTACAGTACAGGAAGCCTTTGGGCATTGCTTTATCAATGGTTCAAAGCAGTGGTGGGATTCAAATAATTTAACTACTGGTTCTCTGCCCTAATGATTTTTCCAACAACCAGTTCACCAAACTGCTCAGAAAGTTAACAACCGGTTCTCCCGAAGTGGTGTGAACTGGCTGAATCCCACCACTGGTTCAAAGTTACAATAGTGCTGTCCTCAAAGTTACAACCAACATACCATGCTTGTGATCATGTGGTCACAATTTGGGCGCTTGGCAACTGGTTCACATATGCTGTATGACACTTGCAACATCCTGTTGTCATGTGGACGTGATTTGTGACCTTCCCCTGGCTTGCAGCGTCCCAGAGTCCTGGAATTGTCATTTGCAATCTTCTGAGGGAACTTCTGACAAGCAATATCAATGATAACCAGATTTGCTTATCAACCACTTAATTCTCTTTAAAACAGTGGCAAAAGAGTTTGTAAATGGAATACAACTTACTTAACAACTGATTTGTTTAGCAATGGAAATTTGGGGCTCAATTGTGGTCGTAAGTCAAGGACTACCGTTCCACGTTTTTCACCTTGTTTAAGTTAAGAGTACACTAATGCATTTCACATGTGATTGCCCTTGAAGGTAACTGAATACCAACACATCATATCAGCTATCCAGGACTGAAGTCCCATTTCAAAAATTTGCCACTAAGGACATGGCTGGGGAGCCACATGACAGCTTTTTCAACTTGAGGCATTAAAGTGAGCCTGACAGCTTCACTATATTTTTTTTTTATATAAGTAATGAAGTTTTTATTTAAATAGGTTCTTCTAGAACAGCTGTCACCAACTGGTGGTCCATGGACCACTGGTGATCCGCGAGAAAATTTTGGTGGTCCGCAGAAAGATTATTTGCATTTTTTTATATTGCACTAAATACTATTTATCTTTTTTTGTAAATCATATTAGTGGTCCTCGGGATTTAAAATTATGAATTTGGTGGTCACTGAGGTCCGAAAGGTTGGTGACCCCGTTCTAGAACAAAGATTTTAATTGTGCTGCAATTTAAAACTGTGCTTTAATTTTGTTTTCAGTTTTGTCTTGCCTTGGATTAATTTCATTTTTCTGTTTATATTACATTATTTTGATTACATCACAAGGCTCATCAATTTGGGAATAAAAAGGCAGAACAGAAATTAATAGTAATAATAACCTGTTCACCATCACTGTCTTCACTGCTGCTGAGTTTCAAATCATTTATCAGAACACTGGGGGAGGGAGGGCAGAGAGAGAGGGAGAGAGATGGAAGAAACAATTTTGTTAAAAATATTATCAGATACACCAAATCATGATACTGTTAATTTTCCTTTATTATTAAACTGAAATAGTACTCCAAGAATGATAGTAAGGACTTATAATGCTAACGAAGTCCAATAGTTATTCTGAAAATGCAACCTTTAATTGTAAAATTTCATATCTCAGAAACAACATGGTAACTAGCATAAATAAACTATGTTGCAATCTTTTCTAGATGCTTCAACATACCACATCTAACTAAGATTTAAAAAACAATAATAAATCAGGAACAAACTGATCAGAGACTGTAGTAACTATTGTTTCAACAATTATAAGTAACTAGCATCACTGAGGCTATAGATAATTTTACAAAAGATCCAACTAAAAACTGATGCAGTCGATAGCATGCTAAAACCTATTTTTAGATTTACAATTTAGGAACTTTTATAACTTTTTAACTGTTAAGTTATTAACTCATATTTCATATTTTCATTCTTTACTCTGATAATTCAAGACCTGGGATTTGAATGCTTTACATATAACTAAATCTGAACAAAATATTCATATTTTTCAAAAAATTAAGACATTACATTAAATGATAAACAATAACAAACATAATATCTTACTTGGTCTGGTTTGATTCACATCTGGAATAGAAGCAGAAGTCGGATTAAACATTTTCAAGCTAAAAGACTTCAAAGTAAAAATTATACGAGTGTTATTTTATTTACATTCAGACTTTACTTCTACACATGCAGCAGAAAAGACGCTAAAGGTAAAGAAATGGATTGTAACTGCTGCAGACTGCATATGAGACATATCAGTTTCAAGCTCTTAATACAAGGCACCAATTACCTGCTTTACTCTCCTATGTGGCATGGATAATCAGAAGCAGCATTTGAGAATGTTTCTAAATAACTTTAAGGATGACCAAGAGATGTTTGTCTCTACAAACAAGTACGGTTTTAGTAGGACTCTGAAACCTGCTCACCATATTTATGTGGTAAGGGCTCCTCTTTTGAAGCTGGAGAAAATGGAATCACCTCTGCAACTGCATTGCACTTATAGTAATACTATAATACTTTAAACTATAAAAACCCTGGAGAGGAAGTCTGAGATTGCTGTTTAAACGTTGAACCATAAAATATTCAAACTGTCTGTCCAGTTCTAAGTCTAGTGCAGAAACAGGAAATATCAACTCTATAGTTGTTTGGATTACCAAACCACTGGGAGGCCTCAATTTGAGAATGTCCTTGATCGCACATACAAATACAGAACAAGACAAGGAGTAGAAGCAAGGAGGCATCAAGCGGCCTAAAAGGCAATTCAATAAAGCTACTAGGGTCAGTAAGGATGGACCTGGATAGTACTTAAGTCGTGGACTCCCAGCAAGCATCAGGACAATAGGCTGGCCTGGAAATCAAAAACATCCTATTCCAAACATTTCCATATTGCTGCCAAGTAAACTGAATATGCATCGAGCCTTTATTTATTTATTTTATTTATTAAATAAAATAAAAATTATGGCAACCTAGGTCCACAGTCATTTCCTGTTCTCCAGGACAGACTCCATTTCTGTTCTTTAGGACAGGAAGTGAATTATTTAGAAATAAATATACCTTGGTGTAGCAAACACAGGTATCTTGAAACAGTATTTGTATAAATATGACCATTGCTAATTAGTTTATATTCACTCAAAATTATAGCCATACTTACGACTTAGACTGGTGGCCATTAGATGTTTTTAGTGAAGGATTGTATCTTTCTGAGCAGAAGAAAAGGAGAATGTAATGGCTTAAAAGTGAACCCTGAAAACATATGCACTAACCAAATTATACACTTTACAGATTATAATGGCCCAGATTGACATTGCAAGATTGGACAAGTTTATTATTTCAGAAAAAAACTTTATAAATGGATGGTCTGCTTATTTTAGACCATGGAAAGCGAGTGCTGCTTCTGGGAGAACGAAGGGACACTCTTGTATAAAATGTGTATCAATCATCACTTATTCAGGATTTCAATGTAAGCAAAATACAGTACATTCAAGGTCACTATATTAGCAAAATGTTAGATACAGAGCAAAGATGGCATGGAGGGAAACCTGGTAAGGAATAAAAAAAGAAGATGTCTGCGAGCTCAGACACTCAACTGAACATGAAGTAGATCAATTATAGAAGAATAGTCTGGTATTTCAAATTGCATGCAGCTTTACTAGTTAGAATGCTAGTTATAATTATTTTTGACAACAATAGTTTTTAAAAGAAATTTGTTTTAAAATTGGAATCACTCCAATGTACAGGAAAATTATCTCACAACAGTCTGGCATAGACGTTGCCTGCTTTCAATTCTGTCCCAGTTAGAAAAGCAAGTAAAGACAGTTCTGCTGATGCTTATTTTTCTTATTTGTGGATATTATAGGATTCATGAATCATTTCTATAGCTTCAAATATATATCAGATTCAAAATATATCATAAAAAATTCTCAAATTTATCTATAGAGCAAATGTAAGGAAATGCAAAATATTCTAACCTTATGTCCTCTTAAAAAAGCACGTATATAACCATGACTGGAAGAATGCATGAGCAATGCGATTCAGTTCTTTCCTCTGCTGAAAGTCCCACCAGATCAGTATTAAATGTTTATTTATATTAAAAAAAACAGCATTCCAAAGGAAATCTGAATGTAAAACATCAAAATTAGACAAAGGAATAATTCAATAGAAAGATTAAGTATGTACTTACTTTGATCCCCAGTGCCAAAATTAGATTGCTGAGTTTCCTGTACGAAAAAGAAAAAGTTCTGTTATTAACAGAACATATTAAGAGGAAAAGCTTAAGCTACCATCCAGCTTTTATATTTGCCACTCCATTGTATTTAAGTAATCATAAATGCAAAGTAGGTATATGGAAAAAGTACAGGTAATCCTTGACTTACAATAGCACTTTTTAGGACCAGAAATACTGATACTAAACCCAATCCTGGCAGTCTAGATTGTCATTATTAACCAAAGCCCAAGGTTGTTAGGCAAGGCAACTCTCTGCTGGCTTCCCACAACCAAATGCAGTGGGAAAGCTGACAAGAAGTTGCAATGCCAGGCCAGCAATCAGGTAAGTGGCTGCTGCCAGGTGAGGGTAGGATGCATAAGGGTATGCATGAGAGGCCTGGCATGGATCAGGAACGGTGTGTAAGAGCTACATCACGAGTTGTAGAGGGTGTGCAGGGATGCATGTTGGGGAGTTTTTGATGTGGATCGGGGAGTGTACAGGTTGGGGAGGGTATATGAGGATGCAACATATGTCAGGAACAGTGCACAAGCAGCCAACATGAGCACAAAAAGGCTGGGGGAGGGTGCACGGGTGGGGAAGACTTACCCCAATGACTTGTGACCTTCTCTGCTGGCTTCCCCACTGACTTTCTGAGGAAGCCATCAGGGAAGGCTGCAAATGGCAATCACATGATCACAGAGTGCTGCAACTGCTCATAAGTGTGAACCAGTTGCCAAGTGTTCAGAATGCAGGATCATGGGAATGTTGGGATAGACAGAACTCCAAGAACTGATGGTAACCATCATTTGTTCACCACCATCATAATTTGAGAATGATCTAAAATACAGCCCTACATTTATCACTACCTCAATTTCCGAAATTAGGATCAGATGTACCAGATCAGATGCAGATGATTACATTTTTAGAGGAGATCTGAAAGAAACCTGTCTTATTTAAATTTTAGGTATTTAGTTTGATTTTTCCTTTGTTATTGATATGTGTGGTATCATCATGCCTATATCAAACAAACTTTCTGGGGTCTTTAGAAAGAAGGTTATAGATGACAATGAGTTTGAAGTGATTTAAAAAGATTGCCAAACAACTGGACATAAATCATTCCATTGTCCAGAAGATTATCTACAAATGGGGAAAATTTCAAACACCGGCCAACTATTTCTGGGCAAGCTATTCCAGTACATCAAGCCCAAGAGCAGTATGCAAGATGCTCAAAGAAATCTTTAAAAATTCCAGTATTCCATCCATGACTTACAAGTAACTCTAACTCCTACTAATGTCAAAGTGATTAAGTCTAGCTTTAAAAAGAATCTGTACCAGTTAAATCTTTGTCCAGCAAGAACATCAGACAAGGCTAAAGTTTGCTCATAAACACCAAGGAAAAAAAACCAGGACTTCTGAAACAATGTGCTCTAGAAAGATGAGGTAATGATGTGAGCTTTTGGTCACAGTAACAAAAAATGTGTAGGCAAAAACCAAAGACAGCATTTCAGCAGAAGAACCTGATACCAACTATAAAGCATGGTAGGGAAAATATAAGAGCTTAGAGTTGCTTTTCTGTATCAAGGCCTGGGCAGTTCACCATCATAGGATCCATTATGAACTCTCCATTGTACCAAAGAATGCTTGAAGATGATGCAAGACCATCTGCCAGAAGACTGAAGCTCAACTTTGCAGTATGACAATGACCCTAAACATTCCAGTAAATCTATCAACAAATGGCTGGAGAGGAAATGAAGGGTTCTGTATTGACCAAGTCAAAGCTGAGATCTAAATCCCATCAAGATGCTATAGGATGATTTCAAATGAGCTTTGCATACAAGAAGCCCCTCAAAACATTGCACAGTTGATAAAATTCTTCCCAGTCAGTGTCTGAGACTGGTAGATCGATTATAAGAAATGCCTACTGGAGTTGCTTCTACCAAAACTGTACTTGCTTTTTCCACAGAATGTAATGGTATGGTAATCTGTTAATTTTTTGTTGAATAAATGATTGCAAACTCATTTTTCATAGTTTCTTTGTTCAATTATATCATCTTTCTGTTATATACTGTTTGAAGTTAAACACATATTTTAGAAAAGAAAGAAACTGTATATGGGGTATATTTACCATTTCACATGTCTGCAAATGTTAGTAATTTTTATAGTTGGAAACAATGACTTCCTTTACAATATTATGCAGACTCACCTGAATCTTTCAAACCTCACTGATAACACAATCTAGAAAAATCTATTTGTTTCATAGACCTTGGACAGCTCTCCCAAATAATTTTGTCAAAAAGAGATTACGCTGTTTCTGACTAATGTGAATCCTGAATGAAACAAAATAAATTTAAACTCAATTTATATAAAAAAGCAGATTGTGGCTGCTGTAAAGATAAAAAGGAAAGATGTACAGTAGGTAAGACCCTGTTTTAGAAACACTAGTTTGGTAGCTGATGTGCTTTTAGATCTGGATGTACTTCTTCATTCTTGGATAATAGCTGGCACCTGGTGTGAACCGCTGTTGAACAGCTTTAGCTGGAACTATATGAAAATGCACTTTATCTTCTTAGGATTTCAAGATTAAATTATATTAATATTTCATTGGTATCTCCATAAATAAGGTTCAGAAAATTATAGCCAGCAAAGAACACAATTAGATGAATAATGTGGACATGTTATAGTGCCATTTATTTATATATATCTATTCACAATTTCTGTGAACTTTTGTCACATTGAATGTTCCATAAAACAGTTAATTGGTTTTCTAACTCAGACCAGAAAATTCTCATACACAATTTTTGCTTTTATAAACAATGCACATTGAAAAATATTTGCTTAAATGCTTTAATTCGTCATTTCTTCCACTCAAACTACTGAATTATTAGTTGTTATTAAACACAGGCAAATTTGTTATCTAGAAACATTTGGGCAGGTGGTTTCTCATTTTGTCATTTTTCTATTCAAATTTTGAGCAGAAAAACGTTAAACCACATAAAAATTATTTTATGCTATAAAATATTTAGTATCTTCAGAAACTTTGCTTAACCCCAAATTATCAATTTACAGTAAACAGAGGAGGTGGGAGAAGGGATTAGTAGAAGGTATTTTAGGATCTGCAAATAGATGTCTAGATAATTGACTATAAATCTTCAAGTTTTACCAATCAGAAATTATTTGAAAATAGGAACATTTTTTTAAAGTTGTTGAATAAAAACAATTATTGAGAAAAGAAATAGAAATAATTTCATGAGAAATTGCCATAATTGCAATATTTCGTGTGCTTAGATACAAGGTTGGGTCTTCTAGAATATGATTAGCACTTTCCAGTTTATAGATTCTCTGATTCTGCCCAGTGCAATAATGATTTGTTAACAGATTGTCACATTTTTGGATATTTTTTCATTAGAATAAACTGTCACCAACCAGTACACGTTTGTTAGAAATCTAGCACTGCATCATCTACAATGGATTTTCTATAGCATTAATAAGACCCTTTGAAAGCAATGAAGTGCGATGTTAGAAAACAGCACAACTCAAGCTTCCAGACAGGATTCCAGTTATGAATAATTGATATGATTTAATGTGCAGAATATATTAAAAAGATGTTTAACTACAGGTGAAAAAATAGTGTAAAATGAATTTAACATCAAAATAGTTACACAAGAAAGAGAAGTTTCAAGGCCACAAAATAAGTGAAGTGTTGAGTTGAAATAAACAGATTCTGAAAATCACGCTTCAGAAAATATTATTTCCTCATCCCAGGCTTATTTGATTTCTAACAACAGCTACTTGTAATATTTATAGCATTATTCATTTACCTTTGTTGGGAATGGAAACTTTGAAGGTTCAGTTTTGCAGGGTGTATGTATTGCAGTAAGTGGTGGTGGCCAAATATGGGTCATCTCCTGTTGTGAACAGAAACCCAAAACATTAGAAAAATTCTAAAAAAACACTGAAACATTCTCTTTCAATACAATACAATTTAACTACATACCTACAGAACACTATCAGTGTCACTCAATCTAGACACAGTGTCTCAATTTAGACACAGTGTTTCTCAACCTTAGCAAGTTTAAGATATATGGACTTCAACCCCCAGAATTCCTCAGCCACACTGGCTGGGGATTTCTGGGAGTTGAAGTCCACATGTCTTAAATTTGCAAAGGTTGAAAAACACTGTTCTAGATTCACCTTAATCTCTTTCCCAATGATAATCACCCAACTCCGCTTTCATTCTCAACCCCCAACTATAGAGCTATAAGCAGAGATGAATCTATTCTGGACATTTAAAAGTAGAGTAATTAAAATACTGAATGGAAAGAATAACTGGATCACTTCAGTCCATTTACCAATTGATTCCATTTTTTGTCATCTGAGTCAATGAAGATATTGGATTTATTGCATAAATAATTTGAGGCCAAATTGATAAGATGGAGATACTATAGACTGCTATTTCCATGTTTGAAAAATAGGTGCAACTCATTCTAGACAGGGCTACATTCTTATCATGAAATAAATTATTAAATTTATATGCTGCTTAATTCCTCACAACTCTGAGCAGCACACAACAGCAAAGAAAGAAATTACTATAAAGCCAATAAAACATAAAAGGTAAAGAATGGTAAAGACAAGTAAAGTGAGAAAATTCTTCTGTGAGAATTCACTAAAGGCTCAAGTGGCTTCAGGACAGCAGAATGTCTTTAATAAATTTCAGCTGATTTCTGAGTGTTTCAAGAATGATCTGACAATAATCCAGTTCAGTTTTCTGACTGGGTTTCTATTTGTTACTATCTCTTGATGATGACCTGAAAACCTTAATGCAGGATGCAGCAGCTACAACTGGTACAGTCAGATGGGATCAACATAACATTTCATTTAAAGACTAGACCACCTGTCTATTCTCAACCCATTTCAAGATGCTTATGTTTGCCTTTAAATTCTTAACTTGCTTGGCAAACAAGTACACAAAAGATCACATCTTCCTATATCAATACTACCTTGTTTCTGTGAAAATAAGACATCCCCTGATAATAAGTTCTTTAAATAAGTTTAAATAAGTTCTTTAGGGGCAACTTTTCTCTGGATAAAATTGTTCATATGTATGTGTGCACATGTGAAGGGGTCATTCACAATGGCACCCGTTCTTTGAATATTTTAGTTGCAAAAACTTGCCTGGCATTAACATTGCTAGTTGGCACTATTCAAAACACAATTTGCTCAGTAATTTTACAATAATCAAGCATTATGTTAATTTCCTTTGAACTATTTTAATGAAGATTGTGTTAACCTTGTACGGGTTTTTTTTCAATTGGAATTAGTATTTTTAGGTATACCTTAATGGCGCTAAAATACCAGTGCGTTCATAAACAATATGAATTCTGCTCATAAGAACATTGAAGACATGCAGTATTACTGTTCCTTTACCAGCTGTCAAAATGCCCATTGAGGGTCTAGAACTCACTTTTTCAGGATAAAAGGGAATTAATTAACAACATTAGTATCTGTTCCAGCGAAATGCTCTTTGTGAATTTTGCTTTCTACTTTTATTTTAATATAGGAATATGCTTTTCTTTCATAATTTTTAAAATTATACCTGAAGCTTAAATAACTTTTAAGTAGTTTTTAAATAATTAAGCAAATAAATAATAATAGCCAGGGTAAACATATAACTTACTTTTAGAATCTCATCCACACTGTTCATATCACCAGATGCTGAAGCCTATAAATTAATATTGAAAATTTAACAGAACTACATGTCAACATGTTAACATCTCCAAAAGCTAAAGTACTATCTAAAACAGGGGTCTTCAACCTTGGCAACTTTAAGCCTGGTGGATTTCAACTCCCAGAATCCCCCAGCCAGAAAGCTGGCTGGGGAATTCTGGGAGTTGAAGTCCACCAGGCTTAAAGTTGCCAAGGTTGAAGACCCCTGATCTAAAATGTCTAAGGCCTTCACATAGTACAGATAGTCTTTGATTTACAACCATTGGTTTATTGACTGTTCGACATTACAAGAGCACTGAAAAAAGTCACTTATGACTGCTCCTCACATTTATGACTGTTACTGCATCCCCACAGTCATGTGATTAAAGTTATGTATTTATAATTGCAGTTTTGGGCTCATTTGATCAGCATTTGCCACCTTCCCAACTGGATTCCAAAAAGCAAAGTCAGTGGGGGAAACCAGATTCACTTCACAATCACGATTCACTTAACAACTGCAGTAATTTTGCTTAACAACTGTGGGAAGAAAGGTCATAAAATCAGGCACAACCGATTTAACAACTGCTGGACCCAACTATGGTCATAAGTCAAGGACTATTGTAAAGAGCTATTGTTTTTGTGGGTTAAAATTTATGTAAATTTTACAAAGCAGTCAGGTCTTCAACTCAATTAGGTACTTTCATCTAATAACTGTGATCCCTCCGCCCTCCCAATTATTAGAAATCTCACTAAAATTCAATGGGCTGAATAAAGCTCACAGAAATCTATAGCTGTTTACCAAACTATAATTCTTAATAAAAAGTAAGAGGCAAATAGTTAAGTATATGAGTGGAGAGCTCTCTCATGTCATCCCTGGACCTCGACTTTTTAAATGATGCCCTTAGATCCAGAATGAAAAGAAAATACTGAATCATTGAAAAAGTATTTTTTAATATAAAAATGTGCATGTTGTATTTTGTAATTGAAAATAAGAATCATTTAATCCAAATGCATAGCATACTAAAAAGTAATGATGCCAGTTTTTCTGGGAGATTATCAGTATACAAAGGAGATGGAATAAAAACATAAATTACAATTTTTAATAATTTGTCATATATGATATAGTGTTTTTGTTTTAAATATAGAAGATAGATACGGAATTTGGATCTGCTGGCAGTAGTTTGGATTCATCTTACAGAACAACTAATAAATTAGTACCGTTTTCCCCAAAATAAGACATCCCCTGATAATAAGCCCAATCGGGCTTTTGAGCACATGGCAATAAGGCCAAGAGTTTATTTAAGGCTTCAAAAAAATGTAAGACAGGGTCTTATTTTCAGGGAAACATGGTATTAAATCTTTGAATTTAGCTCATGTACTATAACAAGGTTGCCAAAATTAGCTGTTTGCATTTCAAATTATCAGAACCTAATATCAACACAACAAAAAACATTACTATGTACTACAGCTGACTAGTACCTTAATACTAAATTAATAATAATATGCAGAACTGAAGAGCAGAACTAATATTTTAAAAGTGATGGATTTTTTATACTTTTTTTATTATTTTAATGTATTTAATTAACTTTATATGAAAATGTTCATTCTTAGTAACTTTCTTAATGCCAGTTTATATTTACAGTACATCAAAGTAATCATGGTTCTGACTGCAATAACCATCATTTTAAAAAGACAACTTACATCAAGTGGTTGAGAAGGAATTTTCAGCTTTGTTAGATGTACTTTGCTACTAGGTTTCAGTTCATTCATATTGTTGCTATGAGTCTGGCTACTGTAGTGTTCAGAAGATAACTTTGGTTCCATTGATTCCTGACCATCCATAGGTCTTACATAGGCAGTAGGCTTCTGCAACATTGTACTTGACTTTGACATAAGCGAAGGAGGAAACGACTGGCTACCACTAGAAAAAGACGGTACACGGGAAGGTGAGTCCCAATTGGCATCTGGGTCTCGTGGAGATTTGGATCGCTGATGTTCTTTACCATGATGGTCATTTCCATGAGATCTGGAATGGCTGGGGTTCAGAGAAGAAACAACAGATGTTTTTCCAGGACTGGAAGAATGGGATTTTGAATGTTCTGATCCATGCTGGGTTTTTTTGCGGCTACTGCTGCTTCCACCACTGCTATATGAGTCACGATCATGCCTCTGTCCGCTATTGCTAGTGCTGTTGCCACTGTTGCGTTGACTACTATGTCCACCCTGTAAACCTGAGGACCGTTTCTGTGACTGGGAAGAAGTGCTAGGCGCTGGGCCTACAGGCGTCCATTTGCTGCTCTGATGAGAGCCAGTATTGTGTCTCTGATCACCAAAGAAACTTTGGTTTGATTTGTCATCTGTTGCTGATGGACCTGTTGGTTTGGGAATTCTAACAAGTTTCTGGAGAGACTGGTCACCTATAAGATCCGTCATTTCATCATAGTTTCCAAGCATGCTTTGGATACGGCTAGACAATTTATCTTCTTTGCTGGTCTGTATGAAGAATGAATAAAATGAATAAAAAAGAGGCATAATGTTACAGTATTAAAATATACTGTAATCATATAAATTTTACATCAGATGAATTAGTAAATGGTAATACACATTTGGAAATTATCCATATAATCTTTTTCAGCAGCCATCTGAAGCATCTGGCATTTAAAGCAGTTATTTAAAAACCAATCCAACTGCCCAGAAAAATAATACATAATTATTACCCAGAAATATCACTAAAATTCCTTTGATTTTTAAACTACACTTGTTGTCTGAGAAAGCTGGGTTCGTATCAGGTGTGCAACGCCTAGTGAAACACAAATGGAGGTGGAGATTGCAAAGACTTTATTCTGCACAGAAAAAGAACACAGGGGCATCACTCTGTACAAAGGCCACTACATCAATAGTACAATTTTTATACCGTGTTTTCCCGAAAATAAGACCCTGAAATAAGCACTTGGCCTTATTGCCATGCACTCAAAAGCCCGATTGGGCTTATTATTAGGGGATGTCTTATTTTCGGAGAAATAGGGTAGTTATTTCTTCAAAAGCTCACCTTATGCCTGTTTCTTTTAGGTCATCTTATCCAAGTTATCTGAGTTCAGCCAATATTGCTTAGCTAGCACAATCATTAACTAGCAGCAATCAGCACTTCTATCCCTAATTTCCAGTGACAATTAGCACATTATACCATAATTAGTACATTGTCCCCTAGTTCCTCTTTTCCCAAGACATTGCGTTGTCCTATGAAACGTTCATTTGAGCAATCATTCTCGATTATTTTTGCTTTTGCAAGCATTCTTGACCATTCTTGCAAGTTACTAAGTATCAAGGCCTATATGCTTCTGAATTTTAGCTTCTTAATATAGCATATTATTTGGAAACTATATAATTTTCATCAAATGGAGCATGCATATCAAAATAATGTTATTTCTGTAGCAAAAATATTCAACATTTTGATTTCTTATATCAAAAGTGCACCATCGTTTCTAGTTTTTTTAAATGTGGTTTTTGTAAATGTGACTTTCCTTTAGGAAACTGTAAAAAAAACCATTTCAATCTTGCAGTATAAATTTAAGGCAGAAACCTGAAACCCTATTTAAAGAAACTGATAACCTGGCCTCCTAGTGGAATTGTCACTTGTAACATATAAAGAGCTTTGTTCACAGACTTGACTGACTGACTGACTAAGCAAAAATGCAGAAGAAGAACTTTCTTTTTCTAGAGATCTGTATCTCCCTTTTTTGAAATTAAGGAATGGCACAAACCATATAAGGCAAGACAGGAGAACATTCTCAACACTGAAGGAAGGGTTACTTCCCAAGAACCTGTGGGCCTCCCAGTACTGCTATACTTTCAGATCTAAGTTTCTGGATGAGTTTATATACGGATGGTGGAAATGGGAAGACAGAGCATTCCCATTCCAACCCTGAAAGCCAAAAAATGTTTTATAACGATGCTGAATTTGTGGCAAAATTTTAATCATGTGGGGGTTTTAAAAATGAGAATAGAAAAGTCCATGATTCCTCCCACTGTCATTTCCATTCTTGTTTGAAGGGAAAAAAATAAATGATAAATTGTGTCACTAAAATCTGACCATTTTGTAAGGCAATGTTGGAGTGCCTGTAGAATGGTATAGATCTTATAAAGAGAATGGAAAAAAACAACAAATTGTCAATCTTTGCATAGAAGATGGTTTAGAAAGATATAAATGCTTATGTTAGAAGAAAACAGATTTTTAAAAATCATATTCAGAACTTAAGCTTTAAAAATATACTAAACTTTGAAGTAATTAAGCTAAAGAACCAACAAAAGTTAACTGAATAAAATAAATATACAAAGAAATAGAACCTTTCTCAAAGGACAGAAATATAACAATTTCTGCAACTAAATCATCACCTATACAGTTAGGAAGTAAACAAATAAAGCTAGCCAGCAAGTTAATAAATAAAGCTTTTTAACACTAAAAATTCAAACCCAAATACATTTTTTATATGTGCTTTGTATTGCATTGCCAATTGTCTCCAATTGTTCCTTTCTATTCAGGACACTCCAGCAGAGCGTACTGAGCACCCATCTATCAAATATTGCCATCTTGTGGAACTGAGGTGGTTTGCTTTCTCTGTTGTGGCCCCATCCTCTAGAACAGCATTCCCACTCTCCTAAATAAGTACTGTATCCTCTCTTCTAGCTTGGTCCCAGGCCTGGAATTAATATATTATTTATTTTATTTTATTTTATTTATTTCCCATATTTATTATTTTATTAATTTTTGGGGGCCCTCCGCTCATTCTGTTTGATTTATGTTACTTTTAAAATTGGTTTATTCTTATATGTTTTTTTAAATTTAATTTTATTGTTTCATACACCATCCAGTGTCAGTGGAGTTGTCCAACTATAACATATTTGAATAAACAAACTTCACTGGACTGTTTAATGCAGATTTTATCTACTCTTAATTTTCACCACACATATTTACCTTCCTGTACTAAGAATGTTGTTGAAATCAAAGATGACTGAAAAATAAGTGGGAAAACTTTTCCTTCCTTCTTCTTTATTTCCCTCTATCTTTTAAAAATATTTAAATACTATATATTTAATACTGAAATACACATAATACCTTTAAATAAGGGGACAAGAAAAGCAGTAACATATTGTCTACTCCCCTCTTTCAGTCTTAAAAAAAATGAAAGCACAAATAAAAATAACAGTTTATGCTTAAATAATGTATGCTCTCATGATTAGGAAAATAACTCAACTGCATGAAAGAAACATGTTTTGCAGCATCAAAGTGAATCTCTTATATACAAACAGCCAGATACTAGAAATATCAAGCCCTAACAATTACCTTTCATCTATAGAAAACATTCTCCGCAAATCTCAGTAATGCT
This sequence comes from Ahaetulla prasina, assembly GCF_028640845.1. NCBI lineage: Eukaryota > Metazoa > Chordata > Lepidosauria > Squamata > Colubridae > Ahaetulla > Ahaetulla prasina. The sequence continues at coordinate 99,552,076 of NC_080540.1, forward strand.
ACTGTCTTGAATCACTCTTTTGCTACAAGGCAAGAGTACATTGTAACAATTATCTCTACAAGTACTGTTAACCATAATTCTATTCTACCAATTCATATTTAGACAGTTTGGGAGTCAAATGGTTTGAGCTGTCAGTGCTGGGATATTAATAAAAGAATGTTGATATGAATGAGCTTGTATTATTCCTAACAGTCTTAACATTTCATTAATAGGTCTATCAACATCAACTTTTTAAAAAATAATGTAAGTTTACAAAACATCTATTTTCCTCTATATTTGCATTTAGAGTGTAAGGTTCAAATTCTTATTTTTATGTTTCTAGAATACTGATTATTTTACAGTATATACTACATTTACTTAGAAAGTTCATCACAGTACTCAATTTACAGAAAAAATATAATCTGTGGTGTGATCATTAATAAAAATAACAAACCTCATGCACTTACAACTTTATATGGTTCGGCAAAAAGAGGAGAACTAGGTGGGAAAGCTTCTTCACCCTGTTGAATTTCTTGATTACGCCTCTCTCTTTCTTTAATACGCAGCGCATTCCGGTCTTCACGGTTCATGTTGCTATAAAGGAAAACAATGTAATTATACGACAGGGTACAGAAAATTATTCTGGTTTTTACACCTTGACAGTCTGTAGCTTTGCTCTCTCTTTACAAAAAAATATTCTATTGCACATTGTTTTAAAACTAGAAGTGCCTAAACATCAGAAATTGTTTTATGCATGCATATGGACAAAACCTAGCCATTTACTATCATAAGAAAAATTATGCTGCAATCTTTAAATAAACTATTAAATGTATTGTCTATTTTTAAAAATTACAGTGTTACCTCGGTACTCGACTGCTTTGAAACTCATTGAATTTGGTAATCGATGCATTTTGACGCAAAATTTTTGTCCTGGTATTCGTCGTTTGTTGGGTACTCGACCCGCAAGCTAGAACTTGTTGATGTCAATTGCCTCGTGACTTGCTACCCTTTCAGCTGAAACAAAGGGTCACGCATTAGTCATGTGGTTTGTTTGGTACTCATTTTTAGTACTCGTTTCACCTCCCGGAACCAATTAATGACGAGTACTGAGATACCACTGTAATTTTTACTGCTTTTTAATTAACAAAAACATAAGAATGATAATGATACATTGTCAAAAAACCCCACATTAAAATATTCTAACAAAAAATGAAAAAATATGACACATCACATACATCATAACAATAAATAATTTTATATATATAGTTGTCTAATGCAAATATTATTCAAATATGTAAATATTTCTAATACATTTATATAACCTACTGTATGCTGTATAAATGAGTCCTATATTTCATTATGCTTGTCCTTACAAAATCTACATCTATAGAAAATCCTCTCATAGGTGACAAAGGCAAAAGTCTTCAATTCACTGAAAGAAAGGGGCCATAAATTTATATTTCCAATGCTGCAATATCAGTATTTTGACCATAGTAGACTCAGAGAATCCATTTACATTTATTGTGCAATTGTCAACTTTTATGTACTAGGTGTGCAGTTTAAGATAGTAATACCCTCTGAGAATTTTTGCTTTTGTTGCACAATCATACTTTCTCCCAAATCTTGGGAAATGAGATCATTGTAAAAATATGTATTTTAAAGAAGCATTATCCTTATTACATCTCCAATGAAATTCTGGGTTTGACAGTCCTTTTCTATATAAACATAATGGAATCCAATCAATTCTAAATATTATTTTTATTGTTTAAGTAAATGTATTGTCTAATTTCATATTTAAAAAGTTATTTTTTAAAAAATAATTGAGGACTTTTGAATAAAGTACAGGCAGCCACTGGCTTATGTCCATTTATTCAGTGACCTTTCAAACTTGTGACAATGCTGATCAGTGGTACTTATGACCAGTCCTCAGATTTCCAGCTGTTGCAGTGTTTCCATGATCATAATTTACAGTTTTCCTTGCTGGTTTCCCAGAAGCAAAGTCAATGGAGAAGCCATCAGGAAGTCAGAAGTCACAGTCACAAAAGATCCTTTCTTAACAATGATAACTAGGACTGCCTAAACTGCTGTTGCTAAGCAGCATGGTCACATGACATTGTGCTCTACGACTGTGTCACTTAGTGATGGCAATTCCAGTCCCAATTGCTGTTGTAAAGACTGCCTGTATTTTATTCAAAATTCTTATCAGCAAGAGCTGTTTCCTCATTCTTATATACAAACAGTCCCCCCCTCTTTCCTTTCTCTGTCAGTCTTCTTAGAATGCTCCACAGAATGTCTCTACGTTACTCTTCAAATGCTCCCTAGAAAGGATTTATTTGTACTCTACATCCATACTTTAGTAAATAGCTCCAAAGTTATAGCAATCTGTAAAATATCTAACTTTCTCACAAAATAAAAAAAGCTACTACTTATTCTGTGTTAACAACTAATCTTTACATAAACCTTATCAATATGTTCAGTTTTGAATTCAATCTTATGCACTGTCAACTAGCTTTTGATGAAATAAATTTTACTGTGAATATATGATATAGGTATTTCTTTGGAAAATGTAAGAAATTCTGTTTGAAATATTAGCTCCTCTTGTAATAAGAGGTTTGTAATAACCAGAAACTGCATTTTATCCAAAACAATCCAAGTGGTACTGTGTTTATAGGATTATGCATTTGCAAAATAAGATCACTCGAACTTCAATGTTTATATTAAACAGCATGTAAAATGTGACTAGATGGCATGAAGCTCACTTAATACTTCAATTAACATTATGTAAACAAAAGGCTAATAGCTACGGTAGGTACAAAACAGTTACATTCAGCTAAAACAAATATGTGAGAAGGATATTAAAGTTACCTTGGACAATCAAATATATTTCAAGAAAAAAGAATAAATATCAAAGGTCATTCTCTAAAATATTAAAAATAGTTAGATTCCTTTTTTTTAATCATTATCAGCCACCCAAGCTCAGAGAATAATACAATACAGGTTTTTCTTGGCTTGCAATTGGTCACTTAACTGGTTGAAATTAGATCCCCCCCCCAAGCTATTTATGATATATTTTCAAAGTTACGACAGCTGCACCCCCTTCTCCATAGTCATGTGGTCACATTTTAGGCACTTGGCAATTTATTCACTTTACAACTGTTGACTGAGATTTGCAACTTTCTTGCTTATTTCTGGTGCTTACTTTTGGTTTCAGGCAAAAAATGCTCATTAGAGAAAACGAATCTGCTTAACAACTGCAGCATTCACTTATCAACCACCATATTCACTTAATGACCACTGCAAGAAATGTCAAAAATTGGATCCAGTTAAGTGATGCCTCAACTAATGACTGCAATTCCAGGCTCAATTGTGGTCATACGTTGGGACTTTTTGTTGTTGTTAGTTGCAAAAATCTTATTTTAAAATTTAGAATAATGCAACCCTTTGGGAGATGTTTAGCTCCTACTAGTTCTAATATGATGAAAAAAAATTTAGATAGACTTTTAAAGATTAATAATGTAGTTTTAATTGTTTTTATTTCTAACCTTTTAACTAACTAGAGTGTTCTATGCAACATAAAAATACAAAGAAGAAATAGCTCTTAGCAGATGTTGCCAGTGAGCAAGACATGACACAATTTTACTCCTGCTTGCCAATATTTAGTTATGAATGATAAATAAGCTTCTGTGCTACTATAAATAACTAGCTCTTTGTACACCCATCTAAACATATTCATTTAGGATGGCCAGCTCCCAAATTACTGATTTTAGAGCAGATTCAATAAAGTATTTATGTGTACCGTATAAATCATGTACTGTAATGTAGAAATTATGTCTCAAAAGTATGAAAAAATAAACATACATTTTATTAGATATTTTATTACAGCCAAACACCAGCTCAAATATAAACAAAAAACAAAATTGTGAGATAGCAAGAAAAACTATAGTAAAATTCAATTATAGAACTGGTGTGCTCAAGGTTTGACACATGAACCTTAACAATGTTATGGGAAATAAAATGACATTGGCAATAACAATTATAAATAAAATGGATCCGGGTGATTTGAAAATTCAAGTTGATGGAATGTTATTAGCTGCAGGGATCTTTGTTAATAGAAGCAATATAGCAGAACATGCATTAATATTCAGGAACTCCATTATAGGAGCAAAGTTTGTATTCAAGTGTGCTACCACATAATTTCCCCCATGAACATCTATTTGGAGGACATTAAAACTTGCTAGGATACGGATCTTCTGACTTTGGGAATTATTACTTCACTTAGGGAAGCTTGGGGAAAAAGTGAATAACTGTACAGGAACATATCTCTGGGTGTCTTCAAGTCCTTGGTCTGTTGTTTAAAGACTGCCTCTGCCCACTGATATCCCATTATCAGGATTGGACTAAACCGCAGTTCTTCAACTTCTAATGCAATGTCTTTACCGCAAGATAAAATGAAGTTGTCACTTAAGATTAGGGTGTAAACGCCACATTGGAACAGAAGTAACTTTAGCCAATAAGAGAATATGCAAATTAAATATGGGTTTTAATTTTGTTCAAGCCCAGCTCAGAGAACATCATTACATTAGCAACTCATTGTGGGGCTTGAAATATGTTCCTTAAGAGTTTAAGACTGTACTCTCTTTAAAAAGTGAAGCACTGTACCGTTCCATTTTGGCTCTAAACAAAGGTTATGCCCATTTTCTGCCTGAGAATACTTTTAGTTGAGGCAAATTTGAACAATGCAATATTGTTCAATGCAATAATGTAGTAACGATGTGCCGGTAATAATTGTAATAAAAAGACTGTCAGGGTGTTCCTGTGCATCTTGGACAATATTCTCAATGTGTGCACTGCATTTACTAGATGCATGACACTTTATATATTTGGGAGATTTGATCAGGTGTTTATTCAGGAGATATGATCAGGTGTTTATTCAGTTGCTGGGGATGAATTTAGGGCACTTAATAAATATTAATACTTTAGTTTTAGCATAATTGATTTTGAGTGTTACTACACTATGTTACACTATGTACAGCTAGACCCCATAAAGCTTGCTTTAGACCAACTGGTGTCTGAGATAACAGCATGGCATCATCAGTATATAAGAGGATTGCAATATGTCTGTCTTTCCATTTAGCAAGATGATGAGCTAGATTATTTATCTTAACTACAAGAGGATTGATATACAGATTAAACAGTAATGGTGCCAAGATACATCTTTGGGTGATTGCTCTGCTAACAGCAACATTCTTAGTGTAATGGCCCTTCATACTGTATCTAACTTTTAAACTGAAATTCTCACTAAGCTGATATAGAAACAGGAACAGGTGCCTATTGAAAGTAGAGTTTTTAAATTTATAATATAACTTATATCTAGGGGTACGTTACAAAATGAACTTTAAACTGGTAAAAGCTGCACATTAGCATGGATAACATTATCTGAATTATTTCCCATAATCTCTGAAAACTAAGGGAATATATCTACCTAGGACTGCCACCAATTTTTTCTCATCATAGCCTCTGAGATTCACACAAGTTTCTTATTTGAAAACTTAGCCTTATGAAAAGTTGTATCTCTACCAGAACACTTGGAGTAAAGCGCTGAATAAAAGTGAGACCATTTAGTGGCTCAGCTAAGATCCTGTAGACAAATAAATTCCTATAGAGGAAGAAGGTTGTCATCACTGTCATGGAGTAAGAATCAAGAAGGCAGTTTGGACAGTTTACAGTAAAGCCTAATGGTTGAAACTATCCATTTGAAGGTATTCTAACAGAAAAGAGAACAACTCATAGAAAAGGCTCTGAAAGATCAGAAGGAAACACTGAATAGATTTAATGTATTTCAAAAACAATTCCAAATCTATTTTTATTCCCATAATTAATATCAAGATTATATGAAAATCAATGGTTTATGAATTTTGTATAATTTCATATATAGGAAATATATTCTACAATCTGAGCATTAGCAGTAATATTGTAGATTTATCCAGTATTGTAATGTAAAGACGTATTGTAATGTAAACCTTTTGGCCATGGCTCGACTCTGGGCTGCAATTTTCACCTGCGGCATACTAGCCTTTAATAGGCTGACAACATCATGGCATCGACAACTAATAACAACAAGAACTACGATGTGATAGGGATTAAGCAGACTGTGGGGACGGTTTTATGACAACTGCAATATTTATGCCGGCTAGAGATGCCCCTTTTTTCTGCTTTATTTTAATCTTCCATGAGATATTCGCCTCTCGAACTCTTACGACTGAGTGAGGTTCCCCCACTTCGCAGGAATGGCCCTCTGCACTATCGAGGGCCTACCTTAATGAAGGGTCCTGGGATCCAGAGAGGTGGCATGCGTCGAAGAAAAATCTCTGGGGGTTTTTAAATAGGTTTTTAAAGAAGGGTTTTTTAGGGGGGGAGGGAAGAGACGGGTGGGGGGAGAAACCCGTCTGGGAGGGCATGTCCAGTCCCTGCGCTTGCTCGCGGCGTCATTCTACCGGGTCCGAAGGCGGGGGGGAGGAGCGTGTTCCTGGTGTAGTGTGTCGTTCCATCTGTACAGTAAGTGGGAGAGGCAGATATGGCGGAAGCGAGGGGCCGTATCGTTCTCTGGGAGCACGTGCTTGCTGTGTAAAAGCGATCACGTGCTCCGGCCCCTCAGTCTTTACCCGTTCCCCAGATGGTCAAGACCCTCAGAGCTTGGGCCTTCGGTTGATGTTGAGCACTGCCCAGTCTGTGGTCAATAAGGCCCCCCTGATCTGCGATCTTACTCAGGGGGAGTCCGCGGACTTTATGGGCATTACGGAGACCTGGCTGGGCACAGAAGGGGGTGTACCCCTGGTTGAACTGTGCCCTCCGGGTTTCCGAGCATTCCATCAACTGAGGGCCCAAGGTAGGGGTGGAGGGGTGGCGGTTGTAATTAGAGAAAGTCTAGAGCCGAGGGAGTCCACTGTGCCTCGGATAGCCGGTTGTGAATCCCTCCTTGTGAAGTGGGGCCATAGGAATCAGATGGGTCTGTTGATCACGTACCTGGCTCCTTGCTGCGTGACTACAGCCCTACCCGAGCTGCTGGAGGTGCTTGCCGGAGTGGCGGTTGAGATCCCCAGACTTTTGGTCATGGGGGATTTCAACTTGCCATCGGCTGGCTTGTCATCGACGGCAGTGCGGGAGTTCCAGGCCTCCATGACGGCCTTGGACCTGGTTCAAGTAACTGATGGCCCTACACACAGTGGGGGAGGCACACTGGACCTGATTTATATCTCTGGACAGTGGTTAAATGATCTGGAATTAGGAGATTTAGTGACAGAACCTGTGTCATGGTCAGATCATTTTCTCCTTCGCCTGGACTTTCGGACCCCCGCTCACCACCGCGGGGAGGCGTGTTCCTGGTGTAGTGTGTCGTTCCATCTGTACAGTAAGTGGGAGAGGCAGATATGGCGGAAGCGAGGGGCCGTATCGTTCTCTGGGAGCACGTGCTTGCTGTGTAAAAGCGATCACGTGCTCCGGCCCCTCAGTCTTTACCCGTTCCCCAGATGGTCAAGACCCTCAGAGCTTGGGCCTTCGGTTGATGTTGAGCAGTCTGTGGTCAATAAGGCCCCCCTGATCTGCGATCTTACTCAGGGGGAGTCCGCGGACTTTATGGGCATTACGGAGACCTGGCTGGGCACAGAAGGGGGTGTACCCCTGGTTGAACTGTGCCCTCCGGGTTTCCGAGCATTCCATCAACTGAGGGCCCAAGGTAGGGGTGGAGGGGTGGCGGTTGTAATTAGAGAAAGTCTAGAGCCGAGGGAGTCCACTGTGCCTCGGATAGCCGGTTGTGAATCCCTCCTTGTGAAGTGGGGCCATAGGAATCAGATGGGTCTGTTGATCACGTACCTGGCTCCTTGCTGCGTGACTACAGCCCTACCCGAGCTGCTGGAGGTGCTTGCCGGAGTGGCGGTTGAGATCCCCAGACTTTTGGTCATGGGGGATTTCAACTTGCCATCGGCTGGCTTGTCATCGACGGCAGTGCGGGAGTTCCAGGCCTCCATGACGGCCTTGGACCTGGTTCAAGTAACTGATGGCCCTACACACAGTGGGGGAGGCACACTGGACCTGATTTATATCTCTGGACAGTGGTTAAATGATCTGGAATTAGGAGATTTAGTGACAGAACCTGTGTCATGGTCAGATCATTTTCTCCTTCGCCTGGACTTTCGGACCCCCGCTCACCACCGCAGGGAGACGTGTTCCTGGTGTAGTGTGTCGCTCCATCTGTACAGTAAGTGGGAGAGGCAGATATGGCGGGCGAGGGGCGTGTCGTTCTCTGGGAGCACGTGCTTGCTGTGTAAGCGATCACGTGCTCCGGCCTCAGTCTTTACCGTTCCCCAGATGGTCAAGACCCTCAGAGCTTGGGCCTTCGGTTGATGTTGAGCAGTCTGTGGTCAATAAGGCCCCCCTGATCTGCGATCTTACTCAGGGGGAGTCCGCGGACTTTATGGGCATTACGGAGACCTGGCTGGGCACAGAAGGGGGTGTACCCCTGGTTGAACTGTGCCCTCCGGGTTTCCGAGCATTCCATCAACTGAGGGCCCAAGGTAGGGGTGGAGGGGTGGCGGTTGTAATTAGAGAAAGTCTAGAGCCGAGGGAGTCCACTGTGCCTCGGATAGCCGGTTGTGAATCCCTCCTTGTGAAGTGGGGCCATAGGAATCAGATGGGTCTGTTGATCACGTACCTGGCTCCTTGCTGCGTGACTACAGCCCTACCCGAGCTGCTGGAGGTGCTTGCCGGAGTGGCGGTTGAGATCCCCAGACTTTTGGTCATGGGGGATTTCAACTTGCCATCGGCTGGCTTGTCATCGACGGCAGTGCGGGAGTTCCAGGCCTCCATGACGGCCTTGGACCTGGTTCAAGTAACTGATGGCCCTACACACAGTGGGGGAGGCACACTGGACCTGATTTATATCTCTGGACAGTGGTTAAATGATCTGGAATTAGGAGATTTAGTGACAGAACCTGTGTCATGGTCAGATCATTTTCTCCTTCGCCTGGACTTTCGGACCCCCGCTCACCACCGCAGGGAGACGGAACCAATGCATTGGTTCTGTCCCAGGTGCCTGATGGACCCTGAGAGGTTCCTGACGGAGCTTGGGCCGTTCCCTGAGGATCTTGCCCACGGCACGGCTGAAGAACTAGTTGCGACCTGGGAACAGGCCGCGGCCGGGCCTCTGACCCGGTGCAGATCTCAATTGGCCCTTTGGTTTTCTGAGGAGCTGAGAGAAATGAAACACCGGAGAAGACGCCTAGAGAGTACCTGGAGGTCTAGCCGTTCCGAAGCTGACCGGACACTAGTTATGTCTTTTTATAAGACCTACCTAGTGGCACTGAGGGAGGCGAAACATTCTTACGTTTCCACCCTCATTGCGTCGGCAGATAACCGCCCGGCCGCCCTGTTTCGGGTGACCCGCTATCTCCTTCATCAGGAGGGGCGGGATGACCCCTTGCAGGGACGTGCCAAAGAGTTTAGTGGTTATCTATACGATAAAATCATTCAGCTTCGGGATAGTTTGGACCGAAATTGCGATGATCCAAGCGAGAGGACGGAGTCGCGTCTTGTTGAGATTGTTTGGGATGAGTTTGATTCTGTGGCTCTCGAGGACGTGGACAGGTTACTGGGGAGGTTACATGCCACTACATGTTTACTGGACCCGTGTCCCTCCTGGTTGGTGCTGGCCATACAGGAGGTGACACGAGGCTGGCTCCGGGGAATTATAAATGCTTCTTTTTTGGAAGGGGTTTTCCCCGCCGCCTTGAAAGAGGTGGTGGTGAGACCCCTCCTCAAGAAGCCTTCCCTGGACCCAGCTATTTTGGGAAATTATCGTCCAGTCTCCAACCTTCGCTTTGTGGCGAAGGTTGTAGAGTGTGGTGGCATGGCAGCTGCCCCAGTACCTGGATGAAGCTGTCTATCTAGACCCATTCCAGTCCGGCTTCCAGTCCGGATATAGTACAGAGACAGCTTTGGTCGCGTTGGTGGATGACCTCTGGAGGGCCAGGGATAGGGGTTGTTCTTCTGCCCTGGTCCTATTAGATCTCTCAGCGGCTTTTGATACCATCGACCATGGTATCCTGCTGCACCGGTTGGAGAGCTTGGGAGTGGGAGGCACCGTTTATCGGTGGTTCTCCTCCTATCTCTCTGACCGGTCGCAGACGGTGTTGACAGGGGGGCAGAGATCGACCACGAGGCGCCTCCCTTGTGGGGTGCCACAGGGGTCGATCCTCTCGCCTCTCCTGTTCAACATCTATATGAAGCCGCTGGGCGAGGTCATCAATGGCTTTGGGGTGAGATACCAACTGTACGCTGATCGACACCCAGCTGTACTTTTCCACCCCGGGCCACCCCAACGAAGCTGTCGAAGTACTGTCCCGGTGCCTGGAAGCCGTACGGGTCTGGATGGGGAGAAACAGGCTCAAGCTTAATCCCTCCAAGACGGGGTGGCTGTGGATGCCGGCACCCCGGTACAGCCAGCTGCAACCACAGCTGACTGTTGGGGGCGAGTCATTGGCCCCAATGGAAAGGGTGCGCAACTTGGGTGTTCTCCTGGATGGATGGCTGTCATTTGAAGATCATTTGGCGGCCGTCTCCAGGAGAGCTTTTTACCAGGTGCGCTTGGTTCGCCAGTTGCGCCCCTTCCTTGACCGGGATGCCTTATGCACGGTCACTCACGCTCTTGTTACCTCTCGCTTGGATTATTGCAATGCTCTCTACATGGGGCTCCCCTTGAAGTGCACTCGGAGGCTTCAGTTAGTTCAGAATGCAGCTGCACGGGTGATTGAGAGAGCCACACGTGGCTCCCATGTAACACCGCTCCTGCACAGACTGCACTGGCTACCTGTGGTCTTTCGGGTGCGCTTTAAGGTTCTAGTTACCACCTTTAAAGCGCTCCATGGCTTAGGGCCCGGGTACTTACGGGACCGCCTGCTGTTACCATATGCCTCCCACCAACCCGTACGCTCACACAGAGAGGGTCTTCTCAGGGTGCCGTCCGCCAAGCAATGTCGGCTGGCGGCCCCCAGGGGAAGGGCCTTCTCTGTGGGGGCTCCTACGCTTTGGAACGAACTTCCCCCTGGTTTGCGTCAAATACCTGACCTTTGGACCTTCCGCCGTGAGTTGAAAACGCACTTATTTATTCAAGCGGGACTGGCTTAAATTTTTAAATATTACTTAACTGGGGTTACTATTTTATGAATTTTAAGGGTTTTAAATTTAATTATTTTAAACTTGGCCATCTATAGAATATGTTTTTTAACTTCCTGTTTTAATTGTATATTGTATTGTTTAAAATTGGCTGTACACCGCCCTGAGTCCTTCGGGAGAAGGGCGGTATAAAAATCTAATAAATAATAATAATAAATAAAGATATTCATGTCAGTTAATTTTCTCTACGATCACAGTCTGATGATTAAGAATTGAAATGTAAACAAAAAGTAGAGGTGTCATAGAGAAACCTGTTGAAACTAATGGGTATGTTAATGTTCAGGAACTTAATTTCTAACACAGTACTACTACTAGATTGTGACTTTCCTACCTGATCAGAATAGATAGTCAGCATTAATCTCTTATTACTACCAATCTGCCTTCTGTTGAAGACCACACAAGCCAGATAGAAGGCTGTGAAAATATCTACAGACCCCTCACATCCTGGACATAAACAGTGTCAACTTCTACCATCAAAACGACATTATACGGCACTGCATGTTAGAATAACTAGGACAGTTATTCTAGGACAACTGACAGTTCCTCTCCCCCCCATCCCATCACTCTGCTAAATAACTAATTCCCACAACACTGTCAAACTATCTAAAAAGGCAGTATCACTATCATTAGTCTCATCTTTCCTATTACCTGTTTCCTTATCTTATGACTATAACATTGTTGCTTGTATCTTACGATTTATATTGTTTACTTAACATCGCAGTATGATTTATGTTAATCACTTATTTAATATCCATGACTATCACTAGGTGTTGTATCTAATGTTTTATGATGAATGTATTTTACAATAACTATATTAATGATCTATCACTATTGTTGTATGTACATCGAGAGCTTACGGACCAGAAATAAATTTCTTGTGTGTCTAATCACACTTGGCCAATAAAGAATTCTGTTCTGTTCTGTTCTATACATTTGATTTTATTTCAAAAATAAACATTTTGATCCCAAATTCTTCCCTCTGTTCTTCAATATATGGTTGAAAGGGGGATGGTGTGAGGAGGTGGAGGACACTAAAAAAGATGGTTTGTTCAGCTAATTATTCTCTTCCCAAACCAGGGAAGAGCCCTTTTGTTTTACTAATATACAACTTACTGGCCAAATAAACAATAAAAAAGTCTAAGAAATGTAATTATCAAGAGGCAGGGGAATTAAGCCTTATATGGGTGAATCAAGAATTGATGAGCGGGCATCCTATTCTAGTACTGAAGAAAAAATGATGGAGGAGGACTTCTCATTGGGTTGGGCAAAAATCAAGCACCACCTATGAAGTAGCATGGAAGCTGGCTCAGCAGGAAATTAAATTAAACCAACTCCAAAAGAACTAAAGCCGTAATCGGATGCCAGCTAACATGCTTCAGCAGGATTTAGCAGATATGTTTGAACAAGTTAATAAACAACTGAAAAAAATAGGCTTAAGTTTCAGACGTTGTAGAGTCTGATAGTAAACATATGCTGCTACTAAAATAAAATAAACAAAAAAAACCAAACCAAAATAAAATAACTTGATATTAGAAAAATTTAAAGAAATATTACAGACATTAAATTGGATTTAGATTAGATTAAATTGATTTACATTAGATCTAGCATTAGAAGGGGGGGGGGAAGAATTAGAGAAAATGAAGAAAATACTAATTTAATTGGGTAGCTCAACTTAAGTTAACCAGATAGCAAAGTTCATGCCTTCAGATGATGTAAATGTTTCCATAGCATCGTTTTTCCTGAACTCAATCAAATGCAAAACTCACGAGATAAGTAGTAAGATTTGTAAATGCTTTGCTGACAGAAAAATTCTGCTAAAAATATACGGACTAAAAAAAGATAAACTGGCTTGGAAAGTTTAATTTTTTTCAAGCTATTAAGTCCCATCCTGTTATAAAGAAGAAAAGCCTTCAAAGGTCTGACAGGCTTATTAAAAAGAAAAATTATGATGTAAATAGAGGTTCCCTTTCAAGCGAATTTTATTTCAACCACAAGGAAGAGAGAATACTTTTATGTTTATGACTTAAGTATATGAGTTATGGTTATGAGAAGACTTTATCATAAACCTGAACATATTTCATGAAGAATAGAGAACAATCTTGGCTGTCCAAATAATTGATATCACTTTATAAAAAGAAGATATGCTAAAAGAGATTTGGGGAAAGTGAGACTTGTAAGATGGTTGCTGGTTATAACGTTCATAAAATACAAATATTTAACATAATTCCATATTAATTGCGAAGACAAAATGCAGAGATTAGTAAAGATTGATGTAAAAGTTACAATATAATGAGCTGAGTTGTCAAGAGCTGAACATACCAATTCCCTTAAACTACACTGCTTAGAGGATTTCATTAATCCTCTGTGAACTTCTTTTCAGATGTGCTCTAAATGGTTTTGGGCTGGGATTATTGGGAAGAGGAACAGAAAAGGATGATGAGGTTAATAAAAGATAGTGAGAAAATTGGTTTTCATTTCATAAATTTAATTAATTTAATTCACAAATATATTTATTGTAGGACAGACAGTTTCATATTTGATGAGTTTAATTTGAAGGAATGATAAGCAAGGAATAATGGAAAAGAGCTCAACGTTTTAGAAACTGATAAAATAGTAAGCCAAATTTAATTTTTCAAGCAAAATATGCAAATTTAATAATACAAATTTGTAATTATTGAATAATAATCTGAAAAAAGATATATAAAGGCAATACTAAAGGTTACTTTATCACATACTCAAAAGTATGTAAAAAAGTATTCATAAAATCTGTCGACTTTTTGACGGAATTGTACACCTCTATTACCTAGCAATATAAAGAAATTAATAAGTGTAAAAGGCATTTAGTTTTGTTATAGAAACAGGAACCTCACAGCAACAAGAATATTAAAAGGATTAAAAAAGAGTTGCAATTACCTATTAATTTTATTTACAGCTAATATCACAGCAACTTTTGTAAATTTTAATAATTCAGCTAAATATATTAGAACTGGAGACAGTTGTAGAATTAACAGTACATTTTTTTCAAAAGCCACAATTGTTTGTTCATACTCTCTTAAAATACAAAGAGAAATCTAATACCTTTCAATCACTACTATTAATATTCTCATCGTTCCCATCACCAATCTCTTTCCACTTATGACTGTATGACTGTAACTTTGTTGCTGGCAATCCTTATGATTTATATTGATATATTGACCATCATTTGTGTTATAAATGTTGTACCTTGATGAACGTATCTTTTCTTTTATATACACTGAGAGAATATGCACCAAGACAAATTCCTTGTGTGTCCAATCACACTTGGCCAATAAAAAATTCTATTCTATTCTATTCTATTCTATTCTATTCTATTCTATTCTACTCTACTCTACTCTACTCTACTCTATAGAGGTGCTGATATCACAGAAGTATTAACTGTTTAATAATTTTACTCCAATGCTGAAGAAATTTTGTTCTTGAAATTGAAATCTGGAATAAGAAATGTAAAAGCATATAGCAAAGAAAAATTACTTTTTCAATATTAAAAACATTTAAGGGTTAATAGAAATGGACCCTTGAAATAGGGAATTATGTCTTTAAAATTATATTATCAGGCAGTACAAAAAGATCCGCCAAGACAATAGATACAATTAAAAACCCATAGGCAGATATATTCCTAAACCAAAAGTTTTTTCTTCCACAGGATTTAGTAAGTGGGCAATATAAGTATTATGATCATCAAAGCTACACTTTCAAGACTGGAAAATCAATGCAAAGTGACAGATAGTATTTTCTCCCTAGCACCTTTAATAGTATATTAATATGGTCACTGTTGCATTTATGAGGACCCAGATTGTTGGGGGCAATATGCTGACTCTGTAAACTGCTTAGAGAGGGCTGTAAAGCACTGTGAAGTGATATACAAGTCTAAGTGCTATTGCTATTGCTATATTCAGGATTCTATAATCTGAAAGTCAGATCAAACACAAGCAAAGCTATGGAGAGATCTCAGATGCCACGGACTAGGCAGGAGATTTCTACTATAACAGGAACTATGTAATAAAGAAGCTATTGAGTTATAGATAAGTTCTCATTTGTATTGGCTAACATGGCTCAAGTGTAAAACCATTTAGATTAAGGATATGCAGAATTCAGGAGTCAACATCTCATTCTTGTTGGCTGTTGTATTCTTTTTTCCTTCTTGCCTTTCAAAATATTGAAAGATTAATAGTTCAAATTCTGCTCACACTTTCTGAACTTCCTCCCAAAATAACACATGATGTCACATGATCATAAACTGAAACTTTAAACCACTTAGACTCTTCCATTGGTATTTTCCAACACCTTTGTTCCTGTTAATGTTTCTTTCAATTTTATATATTTTGAAGTAAAAGTAAACCAAAATTCATATAGCTCTATTTGCTGATGATTCATCTATTGTCTTTTACTTCCCTTCCACAATCTAGCCTAACATGCACATTCAAAGAAAGAATGTATGTGACTTGTAAATTGTTACTGCTAGCACTATATAAATCAACTTTTAAACTTCCTTCTCCTCTTTCACATTCTTTCTCTTATTATGTCCAGTTGTTAGCTCTTTGGTTAGGATTTTCTGGCTTCTATGCAAATTGTGGTATGCTGCAAAATTGACTAGCATCAATGAACCAGATTGAAAATACAGATGATGTGTGATGCAGGCAGCACCAGTTTGTCCAATCCCCCCAAATCAGACCAACTAGCTTTTTGGCAAGTTCCTAGCAGTTCCTTCTGCATTCCTAGCAGATAGCAAGCCTAATGGATCAAAACCCATATAAACCTTAATCCATGGGATGGGAGTCTTACAATTATAATGTTCTCTGACCTGACCAATATTGTTGTTAGTTAAGATCCAGCGACCTTCTCTGTGGTGATCTCCTCACTCCCTCTGAAGCAGTTTATAAATTACCAATAGGAGAGAACATAGGTAACCCTTGACTTACAGCAGTTCATTTAGTGACCATTCAAAATTACAACGGGACTTTAAAAAAAGGGACTTATGGCCATTTTTCACAATTTCAACAATTGCAGCATCTACATGGCAATGTGATCAAAAATCAGATGCCTGGCCACTGACTCATTTATGGCAGTTGCAGTGTCCCGAGGTCATGTGATCACCTTCTGTAACCTTGAGACAAGCAAAGTCAATGGGGAATCCGAATTCACTCAACAACCCATTACTATCAACTTGCAGTAAATCACTTAACAATTGTGGCAAGAAAGGGAATAAAATGAGGCAAAACCCACTTAATAAATATCTCACTTAGCAACAGAAATGTTGGGCTCAGTTGTGATTATAAGTCAAGGACTTCCTGTATATGTAGTTCATGGTTGAAGTGTAGAATCCTTGGTGCTCTCTCAGTTTGGTTGTTTGCTTGCAGACATTTCATTACCAGACTAGGTAACTTCTTCAGTGCTAGAAGAGGGTGGAGATTTGCTCTCTGTTAATATGAAGCAGCTTGTCCTGTCAGTGTTGATGGGAATGTTGCTTTCTCCTTGGTGATTCCTTGATTAAATTGTTATTTACTGCTTCACTGTCTAAATTGGTAGTTTTTTGATTAAGAAATAGTTTACTGCTTAATTGTTTATCGTGGTATCAATTCCTGCTTATTTGGGTATTGATTCCTGGCAAGGTGTTCTGGTCTTTTGTGTCCTTTTTAGCTTCTTTACTCTCTCATAGTGCTGCAAACAAACAACCAAACTCAAAGATTCTACAGCTTGTAAATTGTAGATCATGGGCAAGCAAGGATGTAGCAATCTTCTTAATAATAGTTTCATGACTACAATCTCCAGAGTACTTGCTCCCTATTTCGCTTACTAGCTTGACCTTTCCTTCCATCATGCAGGAATGCTGATAGAGACAAACCATTACTCAAGGCACTGCTATTCAGAAAGAACTATGTGTGCTACTTATTGTTTCCTGTTAGCAAATATACAAAGAAAATGCAGAATAATTTTAAAGGAATTACAAAGTTGTTTTGAAAGTGAGCCAAGGTGGCAATAAAAAATAATAAAAAAGGAAACTCCAACAGAGTGAACTAAATTAAAAATAAATATGGGGAAATGATTTCCAGTAAAAGAGAAAGCTGGAAAGAAGTATTTATTGATTTGTATGAGAATTTTTTTTGTTTGTTTACCTTTATACCCCGCCCTTCTCCGAAGACTCAGGGCGGCTTACAATGTATAAGGCAATAGTCTCATTCTATTTGTATATTTTTTTTTACAAAGTCAACTTATTGCCCCCCCAACAATCTGGGTCCTCATTTTACCTACCTTATAAAGGGTGGAAGGCTGAGTCAACCTTGGGCCGGGCTCGAACCTGCAGTAATTGCAGGCTCTGTGTTCTAATAACAGGCTTCTCTATTGCCTGAGCTATCCCGACAGTAATATATCCAAAAATGAAATTTAAAAGAATGGTATAAATAAACCAAGAAAAATGGGTGAAAATGAAATTGAAAATTATATAAAGTAGTCCTTGACTTAAAATCATTTAGTGACGGTTCAAACTTACAATGGCACTGAAAAAAGTGACTTATGACTGTTTTTCAACTTATGACGTTTGTTGCAGCATCCCCTAGTCACATGATCAAAATTCAGGTGCTTGGCAACTGGCATGTATTTATGACAGCTGCACTGTCCCGGGATCATGTGATCCCTCTTTGTGACTTTCCCCGCCAGCTTCTGACAGGCAAAGTCTATGGGGAAAGTCAGATTTGCTTAACAATAGATGATTCACTTAACTGCAGTGATTCACTTAACAACTGTTACAAAAAGAAGGCATAAAATGGGACAAAACTCACAACAACTGCCTTGCTTGACAAAGGAAATTTAGGGCTTTATTGTGATTGTTAAGTCAAGGGCTACCCATAAGAAACTTGTAAACTCTAGGATTGAAAATATAGATAGTGCAACTGGAGAAATGTTAAAATATGAATGTTGCTTGTTTGAGTAGGAACTATGCAGATACTTTAAAGCATCTATCTAACAATACTAGCACTAATACCCACTACAAGGAAAAAAAGATAACAAAAGTGCAAGAAAAAATTAAAGGGCATTTGCTTGCTAGGTTTTCTTGGGAAAGTGTATGGCAGAATTCTGATCAAAAAGATTCAAGGAATCAATATCAGCGAAGTTTGAGAAGTACAGTGTAGGTTTATGCATTAGTACAGGGTACACATATCAAGTTTATTCTTTAACACAACTTTTAAGAAATAAAAATCTGAGAAACAGTTATCTATCGTTTAGGAAAAGTGTATGATAAACTGAATAAATGTGAATGTTTGGGTTTAGTTGTGAATATGGCAGAGCAATATACTGTATGATGGAAGTAAAACATGTATGAAAAAGTATTAAACAAACGGTTCAGCAGGGATCAAGGTATAAGATAAGAGTGTGTTATGTCTCCTTGTTTTTTGTATCTATGTGGATTAATATACAAAATGCTTGGTCAAGATGTGTTTGCTAGGAATCTGAATATATGTGTACTTTTCTAGGCAGATGACTCCATGCTGTTGGCTGAAAATCTGAATGAACTTCAGGGAATTTTACACTGAATGATGCATGATGACTATGGATAAAAATCAAGTTTTCAAAGAACAAGTTGTTGGGCTTGAAATGAACAATGCAATGAACAAACAGAACTTATAAAATGGGGGAAACTGGGGCTGTTGAAGAAATTCTTTTACCTTGTTTACTAAAGATGGAAAAATGGGTGGAGAAATTTTAAGACATGCAAATATTGATGCAGTATTTATTTATTTATTTATTTATTTATTTTATTTAATTTTTATACCGCCCTTCTCCCGAAGGACTCAGGGCGGTGTACAGGCATAATAAAAACCAACAATACAATATACAAATTTAAAATCCAATTTAAAAAACTTATTTAAATTAGCCCAATGATTAAAATTTACTCTACTAAAACCCCATTTAAAATTAATAAATTTAAAATTTAAAATCCCAATTTAAGCCAGCCCCGCGCGGATAAAAAGGTGAGTCTTGAGTTCGCGACGAAATGTCCGAAGGTCAGGAATTTGGCGTAAGCCCGGGGGAAGCTCGTTCCAGAGTGTGGAGCCCCACAGAAGGCCCTTCCCCTGGGGCCGCCAGCCGACATTGTTTGGCGGACGGCACCCTGAGAAGTCCCTCTCTGTGGGAGCGTACGGGTCGGTGGGAGGCGTATGGTAACAGCAGGCGGTCCCGTAAGTACCCAGGTCCTAAGCCATGGAGCGCTTTAAAGGTCGTAACCAACACCTTAAAGTGCACCCGGAGGCCACAGGCAGCCAGTGCAGTCTGCGCGGGAGGCGGTGTTACATGGGAGCTACGTGTAGCTCCTCTATCACCCGCGCAGCTGCATTCTGGACTAACTGAAGCCTCCGAGCGCACTCCAGGGGGAGCCCCATGTAGAGAGCATTACAGTAATCCAAGCGAGAGGTAGCAGGCGCATGAGTGACCGTGCATAAGGCATCCCGATCAAGGAAGGCGCAACTGCGGACCAGGCGAACCTGGTGGAAGGCCCTCCTGGAGGCGGCCGTCAAATGATCTTCAAACGACAGCCGATCATCCAGAAGGACACCCAAGTTGCGCACCCTATCCTTTGGGGCCAGTAACTCGCCACCAACAGCCAGCCGCGGCTGCAGCTGACTGAATCGGGTGCCGGCATCCACAGCCACTCCGTCTTGGAGGATTAAGCTTGAGCCTGTTTCTCCCCATCCAGACCCGTACAGCCTCCAAACACCGGGACAGCACTTCAACAGCTTCATTGGGGTGGTCCGGGTGGAAAGGTACAGCTGAGTGTCATCAGCGTACTGCTGGTATCTCACCCGAAACCACTGATGATCTCACCCAGCGGCTTCATGTAGATGTTGAACAGCAGGCGAGAGAATCGACCCCTGAGGGACCCCACAAGTGAGGCCCTCGCGGTCGACCTCTGCCCCTGTCAACACCGTCTGCGACCGGTCGGAGAGATAGGAGGAGAACCACCGATATACGGTGCCTCCCACTCCCAATCCTCCAACCGGCGCAGCAGGATACCATGATCGATGGTATCGAGCGCCGCTGAGAGGTCTAATAGGACCAGGGCAGAGGAATATCCCCTGTCCCTGGCCCTCCAGAGATCATCCACCAATGCGACCAAAGCTGTCTCCGTGCTGTATCCGGGTCGGAAGCCGGACTGGAACGGGTCTAGATAGACATCTTCATCCAGGTGTTGGGGCAGCTGTCGCGCCACGGCACTCTCTACAACCTTCGCAACAAAGCGAAGGTTGGAGACTGGACGATAATTAGCCAAAATAGCTGGGTCCAAAGAGGGCTTCTTAAGGAGGGGTCTCACCACCGCCTCTTTCAAGGCGGCAGGGAAAACCCCATCCAACAAAGCGTTGATAATCCTCTGGAGCCAGCCTCGTGTCACCGCCTGAGTGGCCAGTACCAGCCAGGAAGGGCACGGGTCCAGTAAACATGTCGTGCCGTGAAGCCTCCCCAACAACCTGTCCACGTCCTCGGGAGCCACAGGGTCAAACTCATCCCAAATGTGCTCAACAAGACGTGCCTCCTCTCCCTCGCTTGGATCATCCCAAATTCGGTCCAGACCGTCCCTCAGCTGAGCGATTTTATCGTATAGATAACCACTAAACTCCTCGGCTCGTCCCTGCAAAGGGTCATCCGCACCTCCTGATGTAGGAGAGGCGGGTCACCCCGAAACCACTGATGATCTCACCCAGCGGCTTCATGTAGATGTTGAACAGCAGGGGCGAGAGAATCGACCCCTGAGGGACCCCACAAGTGAGGCCCCTCGCGGTCGACCTCTGCCCCCCTGTCAACACCGTCTGCGACCGGTCGGAGAGATAGGAGGAGAACCACCGATATACGGTGCCTCCCACTCCCAATCCCTCCAACCGGCGCAGCAGGATACCATGATCGATGGTATCGAACGCCGCTGAGAGGTCTAATAGGACCAGGGCAGAGGAATATCCCTTGTCCCTGGCCCTCCAGAGATCATCCACCAATGCGACCAAAGCTGTCTCCGTGCTGTATCCGGGTCGGAAGCCGGACTGGAACGGGTCTAGATAGACATCTTCATCCAGGTGTTGGGGCAGCTGTCGCGCCACGGCACTCTCTACAACCTTCGCAACAAAGCGAAGGTTGGAGACTGGACGATAATTAGCCAAAATAGCTGGGTCCAAAGAGGGCTTCTTAAGGAGGGGTCTCACCACCGCCTCTTTCAAGGCGGCAGGGAAAACCCCATCCAACAAAGCGTTGATAATCCTCTGGAGCCAGCCTCGTGTCACCGCCTGAGTGGCCAGTACCAGCCAGGAAGGGCACGGGTCCAGTAAACATGTCGTGCCGTGAAGCCTCCCCAACAACCTGTCCACGTCCTCGGGAGCCACAGGGTCAAACTCATCCCAAATGTGCTCAACAAGACGTGCCTCCTCTCCCTCGCTTGGATCATCCCAAATTCGGTCCAGACCGTCCCTCAGCTGAGCGATTTTATCGTATAGATAACCACTAAACTCCTCGGCTCGTCCCTGCAAAGGGTCATCCGCACCTCCTGATGTAGGAGAGGCGGGTCACCCAAACAGGGCGGCCGGGCGGTTATCTGCCGGCGCAATGAGGGTGGGCGTGGGCGCCTCGCTTCCCTCATTGCCACTAGGTAGGTCCTAGTATAGGTCCTAACTAGTGTCCGATCAGCTTCGGAGCGACTGGACCTCCAGGTGCTCTCTAGGCGTCTTCTCCGGCGTTTCATCTCCCCCCGCCCCTCCGGGAACCAAGGGGGCGGACGAGGTCTACGCCCGGGCAGAGGCCGCAAAGGCGCGACACGATCCAGGGCCCCGGCCGCGGCCTGCTCCCAGGCCACGACCAGTTCCTCAGTCGTGCCGTGGGCCAGATCCTCAGGGAATGGCCCAAGCTCCGTCTGGAACCTCTCAGGGTCCATCAGGCGCCTGGGACGGAACCACCGTATAGGTTCCGTCTCCCTGCGGTGGTGAATAGCGGTTCGGAAGTCTAGGCGAAGGAGAAAATGATCCGACCATGACATTGGTTCTGTTACTAAATCATCTAATACCAGATCATTTAACCACTGTCCAGAGATAAAAATCATATCTAGCATGCCTCCCCCTGTGTGCGTAGGGCCATCATTTACTCGAATCAGGTCCAAGGCCGTCATGGAAGCCTGGAACTCCCGAGCTGCCGTTGATGACAGGCCAGCCGATGGCAAGTTGAAATCCCCCATAACTATAAGTTTGGGGGTCTCAACCGCCACAGCAGCCAGTACCTCCAACAGCTCGGGCAGGGCTGTGGTCACGCAGCAAGGAGCCAGGTACGCGATCACCAAGCCCAACTGATTCCTATAGCCCCAGCGCACACAGAGGATTCGCAGCCAGCAATCTGAGGAACAGTGGTCTCCTCGCCTCTAGATCTTCCTTAATAACAACCGCCACCCCCCCACCCCTACCTTGGACTCTCGGCTGATGAAATGCTCGGAAGCCTGGAGGGCACATCTCAACAAGGGGGACCCCCCCCTCAGGGCCCAACCAGGTCTCCGTAATGCCCATGAGGTCCGCGGACCTCCCCTGAATAAGGTCACAAATCAGGGGAGCCTTATTAACCACGGACCGGGCATTACATAACATCAGCCGAAGGTCCAAGCTCTGAGGATCATGGCCACCCGAGGAACGGGTAGGGACTGAGGGGCCGGAGCACGTGATCGCTCTCAAACTTCGAGCACGTGCCCCCATAACTCGATACGGCCCCTCCCCCCCGCCATATCTGCCTCTCCCACTTACCGTACAGATCGAACAGCCCTCTAAACCTGGAACGTCCTCCCCCCCTGCCTTCAGACAAGATGGCGTAATGTCGCGAACTAGCACAGGGGCTGGATCCCTCCCCGACGGGTCCTCCCCCCCACCCGTCGAAACCCTCCCACCCCTTAAAAAACCCTTATTTAAAAAACTATTTAAAAAGCCCCACAAATTCTTCTTAGCCGCATGCCACCTCTCTGGGTCCCAAGACCCTTCGTTAAGGTAAGCCCTCGATAGCTTGGAGGGCCATTCCTGCGAGGCGGGGGAACCTCGCAGTCGTAGTAGATCGGCAAATGAATATCTCATGGAGAAATAGGCCCAAAAGTCGTGGGCCAGTAGAAAGATTGTGGTCTATTGCAAGAAATTAACATTCATTAAAAAGGATAAAATGACTGATATAAAACATGCTTCTGTCCTACTTGTTATATATGGAAGTGAGAACTAAGTACAGGTAGTCCTCAAGTTACGAATGCATGGAGCCTGCCAATTCCATTCATAACCTAAGGATTTGTAGGAGTGAATTGCGTAACTTGAATGCAATCACTCCCTCCTTTCACCCTCATATTCGCTAATCGAATGCACGGCTTGTTAAGTGCACAGGAGTTATCTCAGGGTGGGGAAGGCCATGGGGGGGGCCTAGTGATGGAACAAGGCACCTGCTACAGACCACCCAAGGCCTCCCCTGATCCACTGAGATTCTCCCTCCCTGGAGTCATCACAATTGCTCCCCCCCACCCATCCTGCCACGCCAGTTCACTTATTTTATGAAGATCTGTCTCCTTTCCAGCTTCCCTCCTTTCTCATTGGCAAAACACTTCAGTGATGAAAAATGAGGTATGGAGGGATGCCCATGCCCCTTCTTTTTCACCACCAAACCATTTGATGAAGCCTTCAGCCACAAAAAAGGAAGCCCAGAGGGATGCTCGCACCCTTCCGGGCCTCCTTTCTCCCCGCAAAAGCACTTGAGGATTGCTTCTCTGTAGGCTTCGGCAGCCTTTGCTGATAAGAACAGAGCTTCAGAGGGATGCGTCCATCCCTCCCAACCTCCACTGGTGCCGACAAAGGCTTTTTGCAAAGGGCTACTGAAACTACAGGGACACAATCTCCCTGCAGGCTTCAGCAAGGAAATGGCAAACAGAGGGAAAGCTTGAAGGACCGAAGCCTTTCCTCCATTTGCAAATGTCCAGGCCTCAATTCGCAGAGAATAGAAGTCTAAAAGGCAAGATCACGTGAGATCAGTAGCAAGAAATCTCACACTACTGATCTCGCTTAAAATCATGGTATATTAGGCTTCTGTTCTCTGCAAATGTGCCGAAAACCTGAAGCAACAAAGCAGGGAAAGAAATTGTGACGGACAGGAGATCTTCACAAGGTAAGTGAACCTCCACAGACGGAGTGCCTGTGAAGACCTGGCAGGACGGGAGTGGGGGAATAGGCAGGGCAAATGTTACAGAGCCTCTGTGGTTGTTTGCAAGGGCGAACAACTGCTGTGGAGCTGCAACATTCGTAATTTTGGGACTTGTTCGTAAACACCAGGGGTGCTTATCACATAATGGCGAACATTCTCTAAGGGAACGTTCGTAACTCAGGGATTACCTGTATATCAGGCAAATCAAAAATTAAATATAGTTTGAATGGAGGATTTTAAAACAAGAAGAGATAGCCATGAATAAATGGATGCTGAATGAATGTGGAAGGAAGCCTGAGAGAAAAGCTGTGGTTGGATAGAGTTGACGAGATCCTCAAAACAAGAGGTGAGAAATTAAGTGAGAAGTTTAAACAATGAAAAGCAACAACTGAAGTGATAAATGCATGTTTCATGGTAGCTAAGGTGATTTGCAAGAACATGGGAGGTATGTGAGGCACAGTGACTGAGTTGGTCTAAACTAGTTTTACATGTTTCCTTTTTTTAAATCTTATGCCTTTAATTTCATTGGTTTATTAGTTCCTTTTCTATAATTTGCATAACTATGCTTACCCTGAGGAGACTTCTGGGTGGGGAGAGGGGGAACTAGCATGTCTCTAAAAGAGACTGATATAAACTTCTGTATCTCTCCAGATAAGGAGAGGAGAAATGCTCACATTGCTCTGGATATCACCTCTCCAAACCTCAGTGTTGTCATATACTCAGGGAGGAATAACAGAACATGGATATTTCTAAGCCTGTAATTCAGAAGGCATTGCATGTAAAAATTGTGCTAAAGAAAACTTTCCTGGCTTACATAAATTCAATTATACAAGCAGAGAACATCTAATCAATTATCATTCCAACTACAATTTATAGGCAAAACAAAACTGGCAATTACACAGGCATTATGAACTTGACAAAAACATCATCAAATTGTCAAAGAGAAAAAGAAGCACCACTTACATAGGTATGTCTTAGGTATGGAAAAGAAAACCGTTCCACTTCAGCATTATGTTGATCTTTTTTATTTACAATACTGCAAACTTATCTGGAGGTAGGAAAATTCTACATTAATACAATATGCAGAATTTTGTATATTATATTTAAAACTAGCTAATTGTTAATTTTTCTTATTTGGTGTTTTTGTACACATACACTTTCACACATAAAAGAGAATTTGAATTTTCTTAATGATATAAAAGTGGTTTACAGTTTTTTTTCTTTCAAAAAATGGCAACATCCTTATTCAATTCCATACCTTTATTTTTATGTCTAACTTGTTCTTGTTAAAATGCATTTTATTTACGGGGATTATTTCAATATTTATTGGTATGGTTTATTAAAAAGTTATTAATACTATTGAATAGCAGTGTCATTGTCTTTAGCAATAACTTTCATTACAAGGAAAATATTTGTAAATTACTCAAGATTTAGTTTTATGTGCAAATTAATAGCAGTTATGAAAATAACAATATATACAAATGCAATTCCTTATGCAAAACCTTGTAAATAATGTCACTGTAAGATTTTGGCTTGAGTACAATTTAGCACTTTGGGTAGGAGAATACATACTTACTAGGAACACTCCCACCCACTCACAAAGAAAAGCTAAATTGGGGGGAAATGAGCACTCTGGACAGAAGCAGCTTCAACAGCCAGCTCTTGATATGTGAGTGTTCTATGACTGGCATCATGCACAAGGCAGGTGTTTTATGAGCATCTATAACACGTGGACAAAATTTCCAGCAAACACACTTCCTAATTCCTGGTGTTGGAGAACTAGCACACTTATATAATCAAAAATCGTACTTCCTCAAATATTTTAATGCAGTTGACAACTTAAAAAAAAATACCTTTATTTGGAAATGGTGAATTCTAAACATACCATATAAGGAAAATAAACAGATAATAAATTTATTGGGAAAAAGAATGCAAAATAAATGCGTACATTAAGAAAAGTTATTCAGTGTTTTAAAATTTGTAAATCAAAAGCTTGTTGGATAAGAGCCCATTAAAAATTTAAAAAAATATGATGAACATCTGAACATTTTTGAACTTTATTTAATATTGAGGGGAACACTTTATTACTCATCAAAAGATATGGCAAATATCAACTTTGTTCCTATTGTAAAAGTATAATATTCCTGATTTTCAAAAAATGTATGTTAGCAAACAATTTATCGCTATGCTATCATAGTTTTTTCCTAAGCTTGTTTTCCTGGACTACAGTTCCAACAACCACTAAACAATATGGCCAATACAGCACTAAAAACAAAAGAAATTAGAATTTTAATCTATTGTCTAAGCACTATAAACTAGTAAGTTTTATATAGAACTATCAGTTTCGATTTTTATTCTGGCACTATGAATGGTTGTAAATCGAGATTATGAATGGTTGTAAATCGAGATTATGTGTATTTGACCAGTGGTCAACCATTCATTCAGTGACCATTTGAAGTTACAATGGCATTGAAAAAAGTGACTTATGACCATTTTCATACTTATAACCATTGCAGAAGATCACATGATCAAAATCCACCACTTGACAATTGGTGTGTATTTATGATGGTTGCAGTGTCTGGAGGGGGTCATGTGATCCCCCAGATCCCCTTTTGCAAAATCAATGGGGAAGCCAGATTTACTTAACAACCATGTTACTAACTTAACAACTGTAGTGATTCACTTAATTGTGGTAAGAAAAGCCATAAAATGAAGCAAAACTCACTTAACAACTGTCTTAATAGAAAATTTGGGCTCAATTGTGGTCGTAAGTCAAGGACTACCTACTATCAGGATATAGTCAGTATTATCTTTCTTTGAAAGACACATAGCAGGGTAGCAACTCTTTTCAATTTCTACTACACTTTCTTGTCCTCCCCTGATTTGGAAAGGTGGTTAGTTTTAAGGGTTGTTATGTGTGACATAAAACACTGATTTCACCTCATAAAAATCTCTCCACCTTGCCAATACATAGATTGGGAATTAGTGATTCCATCCATTTCCATTACAAATAAAACTGTAGGACAGAGCATATCTTTGGCCCCAAAATTAAAAGAAAAGCTAACAAATACATGATCAACAATAAATTTCAAGTATAGCACATTAGGGTTAGAGGTAATCTTGTTTTAAAGCTTAGAAAGTTATCATCACACTTCATAATTAGTGAGATCGCCAAACAGAATTATGTGATATCCTCAGATGTCTGACATTAGAATAATTCTACTTGAAAATATTGTTCATGCTAACTGAAACTTATAAAATTTGTAATTCAAAACATCTGGAATGCACAATATTGCCTACCACCAAAATTCATGCAAATTATAACAATAATTCAGACCATTAGTGCTATGTTAATAGCATTAGCCACTTATATAATCTATGATTGATACACAATTTCATAAAATCTAGCCAATGAATGTATTTCTAAGCCAACTTCTGTGATAAACTGTAAAAGGAAATCCAGGCTAGTTACGCATCCCAGATTAACTAAACCCAAATCTAAGAGCAGCAATGAATCAAAAGATGTATATAGACTAAGGTTGTTTTTTTAAATCAGTTTTTAATTAAACAACTCTGATTCTTCTGGTTCTTCACATTTGTAATTTTTTTTCCAAATTACAGTATCAAAAATAAGTTCTGACACTTGAATTTAGTATAGTAAACAATATCTTATATTGGTCTCAGTTTCCTAGTTATGAATTGACTATACAGATAGTCCTCAAATTACAACCACAATTGAGCCCAAAATTTATGTTGTTAAGTGAGTTTTACCCATTTTTATGTCTTTTCTTGCAACATTTGTTAAATGAATCACTGCAGCTGTTAAATTAGTAACATGATTTTTAAATGAATCTGGCTTCCTCATTGACTTTGTTGATCAGAAGGTCGCAAAAGAGATCACATAACTCCAGGGCATTGCAATCGTCATGAATATGAAACAGTTGTCAAACATCTGAATGTAAATCCTGTAACTATGGGGATACTGCAACGGTCGTAAATGTAAAAAATGGTTATAAGTCAATTTTTTCAGTGCCGTTGTAACTTCAAACAGTCACTAAATGAACAGTTGTAAATCAAGGACTACCTGTACTACAATATGAAGATGCTTGATCAATAGACTGGATGACAATCAATAAACAAAATGGAGGAGCTGTAGATTGATAAGTGTCCAAGACCATAAATCAAGAGAATGATTTGGTCTAGATGAATTTGTTCAAAATATAGTTTATCGTAATTATATCATAATTCATGTATATTAAATTTACCTGTCACTTGGCTTGCCAAATTCTTCGTAGTACAAAACACCTATTTCAATTCCAATTAC
This sequence comes from Ahaetulla prasina, assembly GCF_028640845.1. NCBI lineage: Eukaryota > Metazoa > Chordata > Lepidosauria > Squamata > Colubridae > Ahaetulla > Ahaetulla prasina. The sequence continues at coordinate 99,580,820 of NC_080540.1, forward strand.
TTCAATTATCAATACTTTCAAGCATGTTCTGCTAATTTCTTGGCTGTAATACTATAGTTTTATATTAAAAAATAATACAAAACACTTTCAGATGGAGATGCCTTGAAATTGAATTGGAGAGAGCAGCTTGTGCAAAATGCAGCTGTGAGGATGGAAACTGGTTTGGCAACATGAGGCCATATAAAATTGATCCTTCAAGAGGGTTGGTTAATTATCTGGCACCAAGCCCAACTCAATGTGCTTGTTTCGTGTGCAGAAGCCTGGTTTAAATGGCTTTGAACAAAAACTCTGAATTATTCCTGTATTTTTTTGCTTTAAAGATGTGAAATTATATATACCTGGAATAGTTTTAGGATGTTTGCATTTTGTCCTCGCAATCCTTGTATAATGCAATGATACACACAATTGCAATCGACAGTGAACCTTTCTGCAGACCAGTCAATAATTGTTTTTGTTGTTTGTAGAGACCATTCCCATTCTATTTGAGATATGCAAGTTTGGAAGTTCACAAGTCCTTTGGAGGCTTATTAGCTGTTGATTTCCTGAGCACTTGCTCCAAGCATGATATGGCAAGGACTAATGGGGTTTGGCGAAAATATACAAAAATGATATACTTTGGACTGGCAAGGCAATAACAAAAATATATTGCTCTAAACATTCGTTTTTTGAAAATCTGTAGAATTTTTTTTACAGATTTTACCAAATTTTAACTGTTAATTAATAGTATTGAAGTTTATGTTTTTAACTTTAGGGTCTCTTTTCTGTGTTGGTTTTTAAAAATGTGTTAGCTATTTTAATATTCAACAACATAGAATATCACAGAATAAATCAAATGCAATTAATTCATGGTATCATGATAAATTAAGGTGTCCTAGGATGACCTTCCCCAATAGCAAAGAGAAACGTCATAAAACATATTGGTGACTGAGGACATGTAGTGGATGACTGAGGAAAAGGCACAGTTTATAGGACAGAGGCAAAAACCAAAACCTGAACACAAAGGTTTCTGGGATCCTTTCTCCACAATCTCATCCCCAAAATGACGCAAGCACGCATTATGTCAAGGCTAGAAAAATCAGTCATTTGGAAAAGCCCAGCATAAACGATCTGGACCTGCCAAACTTGCAATAAATCTTAATCAGCCCCGGCACTTGAGTTTGTTAGAACATCTCTTCCTCTTCCTTAGCTCCAGGGGAAGTCATTTCTTTTCCACCAAGCATTTTGAGCAATAAACAATCCTATCAGGCCAGATTTCTTTGGTTTTGCTTCTGACTCAACTGGATGTGTTGAAACAGCATGAAGCCGCTTTTATTATGAGAAGCGGGAGGTGTGTGTGTGGGGGGGTGTTGTTGGAAGCATAATACATTTGAATGAGATTTCGGATGCCCAGTGCTTTAAAACACAGATAGCAAAAGTAGAAGGAACAAAGCAATGACGTCAAAGCCCGGATTCCGATTAAACCCAACTAGTGCAAGAGATGACTGGGCCCTCCCGTCAAAAGCTTATCTTGGCTCTTTTATCTGCCTCGACTTTGCTGACACTTCCGAAAAGGAAGGAGGGGGAAACCAAAAAAGAAAAAAAGAAACACAGCCATCCTATCTTTCATCCGCGAAAGGCAGAAGGAACACCTAAAACTTGCCCAGCGCGCGCGTGTATATATATCTATGCACATATGCATTTATTACCCTCACACAGACATGACTCATATCTGTAACCCGTGTCAGTCCATTTTGTAACACGAGAGCCTCTAAATCTCGGTAAGCTCAAACCTTCCAAGACAACGTCTCTCCTTTCTTCCCCCGCCCCCCCAAATATACCTAGCTCGCCGTGGGACGAATAAGGGAGGAGGGATCCGAGGAAAAGAAGCTACCGGACAGCGAAGTAATGGGAAATTCAGGGTGTGGGACAAGGTTGGGGGGGGGGGAGCGAGGGAAGGAAAGCCAAATCCAACTTGGGATCGGAAGCAACGAGTCCCCCACCCCCACCCACCCCACGCAGCAGCCGATGGAGGACAAGCATACAAAGACACCTCGCTAAGCGAGGGCTTGGCTACCCAGAGGATGGGGCGCGCGGTCCGCCCCCCGGGCCTCCCCCACCCACCCCCAATCCGGGGGAGAGAGAGAGACGGGGCCTATCTGGCTCTGAATTGCTTAACTGCGCCTGGCCTCGCCCCGCCCAGCCCAGCCCAAAGGGCCTTTCCACGGGCCCACCTCCCCGAGCTGCCCATCACTCACCTCCACGGACTAGTCCGCTACCACCCCAACCATGTCTCAGGGGTGGGGGGTGGGGGTGAGGGGAGGGGTGTCCTTCTGCCGCGCGAGGCACAAAAGGCCGGAAAGGCCCCAGGAACGGCAACGGCGGAGGCGGCAGGAGCCACTAACGAGAGAAGGGGAAGGGCGGGCCACGGCGGCTCACCGCCCAAAGGAAGGCACGGCGGCAGAGTACCATCTCCGGCGCCACTCCATTTCGACGGCTGCAAGCCTGAGACGGGACCAAAGCGGGTGGGCGGCGATGTCAAGGCCCGGGCGGTCCCTGCCGCTTTCTCCTTCCTCCTCCTCCTTCTCCTCTACCTCTGCCCCTCCCCCTCCCTCCCTCCCCTGAACAGGACTTCCCAGCAACCCCCGCGTCAACGGGCCTCCTCCTCCTCCTCTCCTCTCCCCGCGCCCCATCCGGCGACTGAGGTGTGGGGGGGGAGGGACCAAATAGCCGACCACGTGATCCTCTCCCGAAAAGGCCTCGCCGAGGTTCGAGCGCCGCCCCTCTTCGGAAAGAGGGTTGCCGGGTTTCCTCGTTTCTGGGGTTGTGAACTCGCGAAAAGGTCGCTCGAAAGACGCGGTTGCCCCAATGGGCAGCTTGGCCCGCTGGTTAGGCGGAGAGGTCTCGGATTGTGGGGGACACCCTGCGAGCGAGATAGCCGTCAACTGAGCTGTCAGCCCTGATCAGGCGGCTGCGGCGACAATTTTCCATTGATCGTTACTCGCCTTCCTGGCTTACCGGATCGAAGTGGATTTAGTTTCATAAACTGAATTTAGTTTCATCCCAATACAATATAGCAGGGGTCTCTAACCGTGGCAACTTTAAGCCTAGCGGACTTCAATTCCCAGAATTCCCCAGCCAGCAATTAGAGACCCCTGCAATATAGCATTGGGATATCTTTTCAAGTACTTAATTAACAGTCGAAGAAATAATAATAAGAAATAATAATTAAAAGAAATAAGCGATATTTGATCAGAAGTGTAAACTCAGATTCTCTAAAAAAAATAAATAAATTCAGCAATGGAACTTGCATTCTGCACATTTTCATTCACACAGTTAGAACCAGACTCAGCATGTGAGTTATATTAGACCAGAGGAGCAAGGACAGAAAAAAAACAGGCAGAAGCATTACCTTGTTGAATAAGAGATCGGATGTTTTTGTAACTGATGTGCAAGGCATCTTTCATGGCACAAACATTCTACTGGGCAGTTATGAACTGTTCTTCACTTCAGTCCATTTTGGTCCGAATCTTAAGTTGAATAAGAAAGATAGATATATTTTTTTTGATGGCATTAAGGGGAACTTCAGAAGTTAGGATAAGGGTGTATAAGAACCCAGCATTGGTGGTCTCAATAGTAAAAGAAAGAAAAAAGATGGGGTGGCCTCATTTTGGAGAAGATGGTTGAATATTAACAGATGAGGAGGTAGTGACCAAGCTCCTCAACTCCTACTTTCTTTCAGTGGGAATTGTGTTGAAATGGATTTGAACAGAATCATTGATACAAGGTAAATTAAGGATTATTATGGAGCATCTGGCTACAATGAATGGTTTTGCCTCCAAGATGAGACCAGTTACATCCATAATTAATGAAAGGGCTTGTGAATGCTGTATTGGAAACCTATTTCTGTGACCTCTGAGAAATTATGATAACCATGATGCCAGAAGATTGAAGAAGGGCAGTTGTGTCCAACTCTAGAGTGTGGTGCTCACCTCCATTTCTTGGCCAAGGGAGCCAGTGTTATCCAAAGACATTTTCCATGGTCATCTGGCCAGCATGGCTATATGTCAAAGGTGCATGGAACCCAGTTACCTTCCCACTGAAGTGGTACCTATTAATCTATTTGTATTTTGCCTGCTTTTCAATTGCTAGGTGGTCAGGAGCTGGGGCAAATAACGGGAGCTCACCCTGTTGTGTGACACTCAGGTCTTGCACCTGGGATGTCAGCTTTCCAGCAAACAAACTTAAGTGTCTTTAATCGCTGAGCCATCATGCCCTTGATTATATGAATTCAGTATTCATAATATAATTTAAGTACACCAGAGTCTCCATGAGATCTTAACAGAAGTTGCCAAAATATAGGCTAGGTTACACAGCTATAAGATGGATGCAAAGTTGGTTGAACAGTTATACCTAAAAAGTATTTGTGAATGGGTTGAGAGGGATGAAATGGATCAAGAAACATCTAGAGCACTGCTGACAGAAGACATAGAATGAACTCAATCAAACATGGATAAAACTGCAATGAAAGCCTACCACTGATTCATGAAGTGAAATGGAAATACGTGTCCAAAAAGCAGATAATCATCCAGCTGGCCTCCTTAAGGTGGCCAGATTCCTTCTAGGTGTAGGGGCCTGCTGAGAAATTTGATAATTTCCTGGCACATACCGTAATTCAGATTTGTTCCCAGTTGGATATTGGCATGGATACCAATAGAGAAGCCTGAGGTAGATTCTTAGCCAGTTATCTAGGAATGGTTTGACTCTGTTGCTCTTGAGGAAGTTGGCAAGATCTTAGGAAATGTAAGCTTGGCAGCTTTAGATCCATTCCCTCTGGTTGGTAAAAGCTTCCCAAGAGGTGACATGCAGTTGGGTACAGGTGGTACAGTCAATGCATCTTTGGATGAGGGAGTGATGCTCCAGCCCTTTAAAGAAGACAGGGGTTTTGCTACCTTCTTAAAGAGTCATCAGTAGATCTCACTGTGATGGACAATTTTTGTCCTAACTAAAACCTCCACTTTTGGGGGAAGGTTGTTGAGAAGATGGTTTGCTGCAGCTCCATAGGATTCTGGATGAAAAATAAAATCTGGACCCCATTCAGTCAGATTTCTGGTCTGGATACACTTTTTGATGACCTCTGACAGGAGTGGAATGAGGTGAGTGAGTCTGTCCTTGCATAACTTGATTCTCTGTAGCTTTTGATATCATCAATTATATATCATTCTGGGACAGCTTTGGAGGTGGAGCGTGGGGACGGAACTGTGTTGTCCTGGTTCATTTTCTCCATTAAAATCAATTTTCAGTTGGTATGAACAAGAGCAAGAGGTCCAATTTGCAGCCCCTGCTTTGTAGTATTTTGCAGGGTCTGGCGCTTTCTCCAGTCCTGTTTAACTTGGTGAAACTTTAATGACCTGGAGGAGGTCATCTGTCACCATGAGGTGAGGTATCATCAGTATGCTGATGATACTCAACTTCATATCTCTGCCTAAGGTGAGTTAAGTGATGCCGCAACTGCCCTTTCTTAGCGCCTGGAGGCTGTTGAGATCTGGAGATGCGGTGGAATGTAATCCAGATTCCCAGAAGAGAGGAAATGCATTCCAGAGAAGCAAAAGACAGCAGAGTTTAGGTAGTTTGAGTGGGAGGAGGCTAGTCAGAATAGCTCCTCCCTAAGAGCTTTCAAAGTATTGTTTAATGGTGTAAGTAGTTTGCTTTAGTTTAACAAGATTTCTGTCTGTGCAGAAGAAACAATAAATGAAACTGCTTAGAAGAAGCTCAGCATGTCTTTCTTGGTTTTTGGACCTTCACAGGTCCAAAAACGCTAGCAACATAGAGTGGCTTTAGGTTTGGGGCTTCTTGATTCTTGGAGAATTAACATCTTTGGTTGTGGATGGGATGACGCTGCCCCAGACCTGGTATGTAATTTGAGGATTCTCCTGGACTTGCAACTTCTGCTCAAGGAACAGACGGCAATTGTGGCCAGGTGGCATTTGTACAACTGCGAGTTATGCATCGGTTATCCCCATTCCTATACCACACCCTTCTCATAATCACCAATGCCCTATCACTTCCCACTTGGAATATTGTTAGGAATATCCAAAAGCTTCAGTTGGCTCAAACTGCAGCAGCCTGCATAGTTTACACAAGTCTAGATTTGCACTTGCATCACCACTTTTGTAGGAGATACATTGGGTTGTCAGCTTATGCTGGGTTCAATTCTAGGTGCTGACTATCACCTTTAAAGCCCTACATGGCTTGTCACTCTATGTGAGCAGCCATATAAATTTATTAAACATAAGACAGACAGACAGATAGACAGACACTGCATGGTATTGTTTTTGTACATACTGATACCAAGAAATAAGTATTTCAGCTTAAGCATTGCCCTCATTTCTTTCTGTGATGTCTTAACTCACTTTTTGTCCTATCTGTAATTAATTAACTTAACTGATTGCATAATTTTTTTGCACTCCCAGGTTTGAAAGCCAAAAAAAGCTGTAAGAGATGCACATCAGATAATTATCAACAATTCCTTAATGACTTGGCCTCAATTTTCAAGAGCCAGAATAATTATAAGTACATTTGGCATCTAATCCAGATGTTCTGCATCTGCTTAGTATCCTTACTTGAAAAATACCTTTTCTGAATGTTTTAAGGGAGGCGCCGGCTAGATGATAAACACTGTAAATGCTAATGTGTTATTATTTCAGTAAATGGAATATTGTACATAAGCAAACTCATAAAATGAGCGTCAACTCAAATTGCCATATGCCAATGTGTGAACCCGGGCAATGGCATAGTGTTTCCATGTTACTAGCCATCTAACCATTTTAAGTGGGTCACCATATTCTGCAAAAGCAGTGAGTTAGGTACCATTAAGTCCGGTTCAACTATTAGGACAAATGCCCTGCAGTTTGACCCATCTACACATTTGAACATGTGTCTTTCCTTCCTATTCCCTGAGCCTCCCAGGCATATTTTTAGTTCATCATCCACGCACATCACATGCCCAAATCACATGAAATTTTGCTTATTCATCATCCCTTGAAGGGAACATCCAGAGTTCATTTGGCCTAGGATTAGTTGATTGGTTTTCTATAGTCCAGGATAACTTTCATAAGCTTCTTGAAAGGTAGCTATCATATATTACCTCTGGGGGAAAAAATTGCTTTAACTATTCTGATCTTCGTTACTGTGAAATATTTTTATTTTTTACAATTTTCTCTATTACCGTCTTCCTCCTTAAAATCAAATCTTTTTATTTCTCCACCACGCCATCCATCTTTATTCTTCAACTGAGCAAACCAAAACTATTTACCACTTTCATTTCTTTGCCAACAATAGTACAGTCACTAGACATGCAGTGTGACACTCTATTTGTCATGTCGCTGTTTTAACATAAGAGTAATCCATTTTTGCTTTCATATTGAGGCAGGAGTGTTGCAAGCTCTTGCTGCTTTTGGCAAGAGTATCAAAAGCAACGTAGCATCGCAAGATCTATTCCTCTTGAATACATGAGGGAGATGGGCAGTTCTTAAATATGGTTAAATACATAAATGTGGTAATGAGCATATTTTACATCTTTCCAAGCATCACTCCCCCTCTCCCACTAACTCTACATTTTCAATAAACAAAATGGTGTGTATCTCAAATTATTATAGCTTCCTGTTTTGACTTCTGTTGTCATCTCTTCCGACTTCATCATTTTTATGACAATATATAAAGAATTGGGAATCTTATTCGTCTTTGTCTCACTCTGAACCATTCTGTCTCCAAGCTCAGTTCCTACAATATGTTCTTATAAAGATTCTTCAGAAGAATAATCAGATATTCTAGCAATCCTCGTTAGCCTTACTATACAGCACATTTTGGCATGATCTACAAAGTCAAAGGCTCTGCTACATCTGATCAAGCAAAAACAAACCTCTTTCTTGCGGGAAAAGAGTGTTGTTTCTCTTATCAGATTTACATTATCTGTCTTATCTTGGGTCCTCTGCCTTTTCTGAAATGTGTCTGCTCATTTGGCATTCCCCTTTTCATGTATGACTTTATTCTTTGTAAGTTGTAAAGCAAAATTTAATTTGCAATTGCAATTTGTGCAATAGTGTGATGATTTGCTTTCTCCTGTAACTCTCTGCTTGGGTATCACCCATGTTTTCCAATATCTGGGCCATACAGTCTTGTTACATATTTGTAGGAGTCATTAACACTTTTACTGCCTTTTCTTTGTGGCTTTAAATCTCTGTATTTGTTCTTCCCATTCTGCTTAATTAGCAGGCAACAACCCTGTAGGTAAAGCTGAACAGTCTCTGACATCATCTAGACATTGCTTTCATTACCTTTGATGGTAGTTAGTAGTCATTATGAAAAGAATCTACAGTATTCATACTAAATTTACAATCTGTAAAAATAAACAGTTTAAACCCTTAATTTGCATTTAATAATTTATTAATTTCTTAAATTATACATTCTATAGCATGATTCAAACAATTTTCTGGTAGTTTTAGAATTATAGTGTCTAAATTTTGCAAAACATAGAAATGGTTACAGACTAAAATGCACAGCTTACATAAACATTTAAATAGAACATTTGTATTCAAAAGTCATTTTACACACATTTTCATAAAAATATAAAAAAATAGTTCAATCGTTGATTCATACTTTAACTAGACTAGGATATTTAAGATGTCCCTTCCCACATATTCCTCATAAAAAGACTCCCATCAAAAAAGAAATTAAAAAGAAACTATTGATTAATGATTACTGCCAATAGCTATAATTCATCACAATAACCTGTTATTTCTTTTCTGTAACCTACAAAAAATGGACTGCAATCTTTCATAATATGCATCTTCCATTCTTTCATTATATATAACTTGTGCTTTGCAAAAAATAAACATTTTAAAATAAGTGACACTAAATTAGAATATGACCAGATTAATCAAATGCATGTCATAAGCTAATAATTTTTATGCAAAAATATCACAAGGGGGAATATTTAACGACATCTTTTTTTATCCAGCTCCACTGAAAATAAATAGTTTTCTCATTGTAAGTATTTGTATAATAATTTTTTTGGTGCCCAAAATAGCGTGCAGACAACAAAGCAAACACCTCAAACTCTTCCATTTTGCAATGGTTTCAGGGCATATTTAATATTAGGGAAAGGCACAAAGATGAAATGTTTCAGTTGCAGCAATGAAGACTACTCTCCATGCACAGTGCAAAAACAGCTTAAAGGGAAGTCTTTAAGCTTGAACAGGTCTGATTAAAAAGATCAAAGCATTTGGCCTTGTTTCAAAGATTCTGATGCATGGTGGAGAGAGACATGTATGTAGCTGCCTGCAAGGATTTTTATTACAAAACTAAAGGTGGTCTTTGTTAGTACTGGATAGTGCTGTTTCTCTTTCAGTGGACAGAGGATCATGGTTCTGTTCCAAACCATGTGAAAAGGAGTACCCTAGCCTTGTAGATAAGAGGAGGACATTGGGTACACTAAATCACTTAGATTTGGATGAGAAGAAAAATTGCTATTACAACAAATGTTAAGCCACTATTTAAAGAATGACAAAAGTGCAGAAACAAGTGTTGCTAAAAAAAATAATAATAGTACTGTTGCTGCCATATGTTCTCATACAGCAGGCTACTCCCTCAAGATTTCCCTCTGATTTAAGGAGCAATTTGCTATTCATCCTGTGTTTAAATTTGAACATGGAGAACCTCTATCCAAGCCATATTCAGAGGGATGAGGGTCTCCCACATGGCCTTCAGGTTCAATCCAAGATCTCCTTCCTTCAAGAGGGCTGGAAGAAGCAGAGAAAAAACATCCACCTGTGTCAAGTGCTGATCAGAAATAAGACTAACCTAAAATTTGCACAATTAAGAACAGTTTTGATATTAACAAAGACAGCTTAAAGAGTTTAATTACAACAGGAGGGAAAGGATGTGTTGATCTGCCTCCAGAAAGGTAATTTGGAAGCAGCAAACTTGAAGTAAAACGGTCCTATCGACTTTTAGTTACAGCATCGTCAACTGAAATCAGTGTTGCCTTGAGTGAGATAAGTTTATCATCTCTGGCTTACATGCTTTTTGCAAGGGAATGCCCACGATTATTGATTGATTTTTGAATTAAATGTTATAACTTTCTATTTTAGAAAATGCTACTTTTTGGATATTTCTTTACTCTGCTTTTCAGTGTCATTGTGTTCCCTTTCCAATCTGTAACAAACAGAAGTATGCTCTTTTTAAAACCTGTAATATAACGCTAAGAATTTATTCTGAAATCGTTACATATCATCATAAACAAGGATTCGGCATTTAAAGAGACAACTTAAAATGATCTGGAAAAGTATTCACTCTGGTTACCAATGACTTTTACATTCCACTAAATTACAACCATAACAGCTCAAGGATTTTGGGCAGGAGGGGGGTGGGACAGTTAATAAATGGCAAAAGTCAAAAACAGAGGCTTAAAAGAACAGAAACACTGTTAACTCATGGTTAGCTGGAAATATTTTAGATTTTTTGCCAAATGTAAAACATAGCATGAAGTCTTCCAAGGATTTCTGGGCTGAAATGTTTATCCAGTGACCAGTTGCCAAGCTAATGCTTTACATGAGAGTAAATTTAAACACACCCCTTTCTCTGAAAGGAAGAAAAATATGAAAATAAATTATAAGACTAGAAGGAGTCAGGAAGTACCCAAAACCCTTTCTCTAACCTCCTCTAAACTGGAAATAATTAATTTTTAATTTTGAAACTATAGCATAAACTATTTGTGTTCCTTTTGGCCACTTCTTGTTTATAGTATTAGTATCTATTTCTACTGGGAACACAGTAGAATACTGTAATGAAGTTTTCTTTGCCTGGAAGAGTGAATGAGGGAATAGATCTTACCTTTCTCTTCCCCCAGCTATCATATCCTCTTCCTCAAGTTTGTGTACTGTGTAAGTAGAAGGAATTAGCCAGCAGTTACTCTAACAAAAGAGCAAAAGGAAGTTGTACATGGCAGTCAATCAAAACCTAATGTTACAGGAGGGCTTGCTACAAGACTTTAGAGAGAATGAGTTTAATTGTAGTAAGATACATACTCTTAGGTACAATGTGAAGATCTCTACCTAGCGTCATTTTTGCAAGTCTAGAAGGGCAATTGAGACAAGAGTCTGGTTTCAATAGGCTCAACAATCCTACTGGACTGAGATGGTAATAAGATCGGTAATAAGATACCAATCACAAAAGAATCCAATTAATATAAATTTGATACTGAACTATTAATTGACTACAATATTGAACTATTTTTTTTTTACTTTTTCAAACAAGCTTGCTTTTTCTGTACAAAATGCAATGTTGTTTTCTCTGTAACTGAGGAGGGACATTAAATATGGCTTTTGGTATCTTAGCCATCTGAAATCAAATTTCATATTCTCCTTCCATCTTACTTAGACTATAAAACTGATGTAAACACAGGATTGCTGTATGACTGTAACACAGGATGATTCAGAAAATATATTCTGCTTTCTGGCATGTAAACATCAGGATGACTGGACCTTAATTCATATAAATATTAGATTTCTTTAAAAATTAAGAAAAAAGGTAGCATTCCCTATTAAACAGTAATCCACAAAAATACTCTTTCAGTAAGTATTACTTGCCATTTAACAGCTTATGGCCTATCAACTACTATGTAAAAACACATACCGTTTTACAACTGTAAAAACAGACAACCGGTTAGTTTAGTTTGGCCATTATGCATTTCCGATGTGAGTTATTATTTAATGCCACCATAGTCCTAGCATCGCACTAAGTTGTTCTTCTTCTTTTTCTTTGGTGGTTCATCATCTGTGCTGCTGTCTGTGCTGCTGCTGCTGCTGCTGCTGGAAGAACTTGACTCTGTTTCAAAGTCAGAAGAACTAGAAGAACTACTGGATGATGGAGAAGATGAAGAACTGGATGTGCTTTCATCACTATCACTGTCATCTGACGAGGAGGAGGAGGAGTCATCACTATCCGATGAAGACTCACTAGCTGAGGTGATGCTGCTGCTGCTGGAACTTGTCACACTTTTAGACCTGGACAGAAGTTTTAAAAGGACCAGCACACATTATTTAGCAATTTTATTAAAATATTTTAGATTTTTAGTTGGAAAAACACAATTAAGTATTAGGTGACAGCTTGCATCTTCTCCCCAAATATTCTGACATTCACTCAAGCGCTGACATTTCAGTTTTCCTTGCAGTAGGCCTATGCAAACCATTCTGTGAGATTTTGCCTCAGCATACATTCTCTCAAAGCAGAAGAGTCTGTTAACTGCTTCAAGGTTCTCCTGAGACTGGCATGTCAAGGAGCAAATCCTTGCCTCGGGGAGGAGCATGATGGAAAGGGACCCTTATCGAATGATTTGCACAAGCTTACCATGTAGTTATCAATAATCATAAAAGAACAACAAACATCAGAAAAACAACTTTCTTTTTTTTAATTAACACATTTAATTGATTCAAGGCATACTGTGTTTCCCCGAAAATAAGACCCTGTCATATTTTTTTGAACCCTGAAATAAGCGCTTGGCCTTATTGCCATGTGCTCAAAAGCCTGACTGGGCTTATTATCAGGGGATGTCTTATTTTGGGGGAAAGAGGGTAGGTATCAGCCCCTCCAATGATATAGAAATTACTAGAATATCATTTTCTACTATGTCAATGATTTATAGCAGGCATTAAGTTCATATGTCTTCCCCTGCCTCCTTCTTCCTGATGGTGATAAGGCAGGAAGCATTTGCAGATATTTAAGTAAAGTCTAGTTTTCTGCAGCAAGGTTTCTACGGTGCATTATATAAGAACCCATCCATGTTACATGATCTGAATTGATTGTAAGGTGTTCCAGGCAAAGTTTAAGGTTCTTTTTCAGTGCTTAAGACCCTAAACAGCTTAGAACCTCGCTATCTCACAACCATTTATGCAAGGGTATGCTGATAAATGTATAACAACTGGCTCTGCCAGTTCAGTTGCTACTGCTATACTGCCAAATAGGTGACTGGCATGTCAACTGTTGCAGTTCAGCTCTGGTCTGGTCTGAACTGGCTCACAACATTCCAGAACATTTAACAAATGACTCTCACAAACTGACTCCAGTACACTACTGGGTTTAACTCAATAGAGCTTGTCCAGCAGGAAAGGCTCTTAAAGAAGCTCTCACATTTTAGGACCAGTTTGGCCAGCAAACAAAATGGCTTTCTATATTTTTCTCAAGCTACAGAGTGTACTGCCTAAGAAACTGAGTTTGGTCTCTGATTTTTTTTCATTTTCATTTTTTTGCTTTAAGTACCTAGGAAAAGTCTTGGGCTCTTGGGGGGACCCCAGTCATAAATCAGAGAAAGTACTGAGTTACTGTGGAGCAGTTTTGAAAAAGGCAGAAATCCATGTTAGGAAAGGGACTAAAAATAGAATTGTCATCATTATAATGGTCCTATAAAAATCTATAGTATATCCACACCCATAATATTGTAAACAGTATGCCAGTTAATGGAGGGGGAGGCAGTATCATAGAGATGGAAAACTACTGAAGATGAAACAAAAATATTTTACAAATTCAAAAGTTTCCCTCTTCACATTTTATTTATTCAGTCAGTCCAAGCAAGAAATTTCACCAAATGCCTCTAAGACAGCTAACAATATTTAAAATAAAGGTAAAAGAAGTACAATTACAACCACAAAAATTAGAATGCATAGTAGCTGAGACAAATATAGCAGTCACTAATATAGCTAAGAGACATTAGAAAAAAGTAATGCAAGGAATGAAAATTGTTGAGCTGGAAACCAGTAGAACCAGCTAGAGAGCACTGTTATGTCAACACAGATCAGGTGCCTTTCAAGGCCTACAGAAGAACATCCAGGTATTTACTGACTTGGAAACATAAACAGAAGGGATTTGATTTATGTATAGTGCAGGGGACACATTTTCTAGGTATATGTGGCTTCATGCTTGTCTGACATAAAACAAAAAAGACTAATCAAGCTGAGTTGTGTCTGAAAGCTTTTTATTAAGTAAACCAATTTCTGAAAAAAAGGTGCCTGGAGAGTCAGGGAGCCTGCATAAAGCCTGACAATTGGGGATGAGGGAGGGAAACATTCTTGAGGTACATTTCCTTGGCAAACCATTTCTACGGGCCTCTGGTGGCTCAGACTGCTAAGACAGTCTGTTATTAACACAGCTGCTTGCAATTACTGCAGGTTCAAGTCCCACCAGGCCCAAGGTTGACTCAGCCTTCCATCCTTTATAAGGTAGGCAAAATGAGGACCCAGATTGTTGGGGGCAATAAGTTGACTTTGTATATAAATATACAAATGGATGAAGACTATTGCTAACATAGTGTAAGCCGCCCTGAGTCTTCGGAGAAGGGAGGGATATAAATGCAAATAAATAAAAAAAAAGTATAGAATCAGATTTTCATCCAGTGAAAATGGCTGAAATTCAGAATCATTTAAAAAAAAATCTTTACAGAGCATGTAACTGGCCTGTGAAATTTGTTACCAAATGTGGTGATGACCTAGATACGTCTTTAAAAAAGGATTTAATAAGTATGCAGTCAATCAAGGGCTTAAGTCTTGAAGACTCAAACATTTCTCTTGGGTTGGTAGGGAGCCTCCAAATACCAGTTACAGAGCAACAATGACAGGAGGGATTAGGTCTCCAACCACTGCTTATGAACACCTCAGAGATATTTGGCTTGCCAATGTGAGAAACAGAATGCAGAGCTAGTGTGGGCTTAGGCCTGATTTATCAGTTATTCTCATGTTCTTTTGTAGCCAGACATTTTCATTGTGAAAAAGTTTTGACATTTAAACCATTTTATTGTATTTCTGTATTGGTATTTTTATTATTGTTAGCTTCCTTGAGTTCTTTGAGAACAGAAAGAAAGGATATAAATCAAAATAATGAATAATCATATTAAAAAGAATATCTTCTTTCAAGCTGAGAAAGGATCGGAAGTGGAGGACATGTCAGTATGAGTCCAAGTGAAAGATAACAATACCATGAAACTATTAATTTGATGAAATCTATTTAATTTTTTTTAAAAATATTTCTTCACATACCTTTTTTTCTTGTTCTTCCTGTCTGTAGTACATTCACCAGAGCTGATTGGGAGGGAAGGGAATCAGGTGGAAGGAAGACATTACTTCAATTAATATACTTTTTTTAAAGAATTCAGTCAGAAAACCTGCTCTAACATTAGATCAAAATCAGTTTCTTAACAAATGAGAAAACATAAAGGCAAAGGTGGAAATCTAAGACATAAAAAATAGACAAAACAATAAAAAGTACTAAATAAATAGAACTGCATATTTAAACTATTTAAATAAATGATGTTATTAATAAATCATTCAAAAATTTCATAATCAAATAGCACCTAAATATTGTTCCTATATAAAAAAATATATTTTGGTATATTTTGGTTTCTTTTGACTAAGTCCAACTTAAAAGAGTATCAGTTGTACATGTTTAATTGTAATGGAGTATCTTAATACAAGTACTTCAGACACCATAAAGCAAGTACACTGAACTTTTTTAAAAAAAGATGTTTTAAATATTATCCTTTAATCCTAACTAATTCTTTTCTATAATCTTAGTTTAAACCTATCTGCCTAGTCATTTGTTAAGAGTTGAGAATGCATAAGTTTTGACCTTTATGCATGAAGTAGGCAGATAAGTTTAAACTAAGATTATAGAAAAGAATTAGTTAAGATTAAAGGATAATATTTAAAACATTTTTAGCAGCAACAAAATAACAGAATGCAGAATAAATTATAAATTATGGTATTTAAATGGCCAATAAAATTTTCAATTTTTGAAGAAAAGATCTTAGCCATATAAATAAGAATACGGACTGGGTACTTCTTTGGTTAGTCTAGAATAGCTATTATTCCCTTCAACATATTTCTAAAAAAGAGTAACCACCCTGACTTATTTGCTGGACTGAAATGTCCAGCAATGTCCTCTTAAGGTAAAGAAATTTGTATTATATATAAAAAGAAAGGTTATAATGTCACCAAAACACAAGTGTTAATAAAAAATAGTCTCTAATAGAATAGAATAGAATAGAATAGAATAGAATAGAATAGCATAGCATAGCATAGCATAGCATAGCATAGCATAGCATAGCATAGCATAGCATAGCATAGTTTTATTGGCCAAGTGTGATTGGACACACAAGGAATTTGTCTTGGTGCATACGCTCTCATCTTACATAAAAGAAAAGATACGTTCATCAAGAATCATAAAGTACAACACTTAATGATAGTCATAGGGTACAAATAAGCAATCAGGAAACGATATCAATATAAATCGTAAGGATACAAGCAACAAAATTACATTACAGTCATAAGCGGAAGGAGATGGGTGATGGGAACACTAAGAAGATTAATAGTAGTGCAGATTTAGTAAATAGTTTGACAGTGTTGAGGGAATTATTTGTTTAGCAGAGTGATGGTGTTTGGGAAAAAACTGTTCTTGTGTCTACTTGTTCTGGTGTGCAGTGCTCTAGTGTCGTTCTGAGGGTAGGAGTTGAAACAGTTTATGTCCAGGATGCGTGCGGTCTGTAAATATTTTCACAGCCCTCTTTTTGACTCGTGCAGTATACAGGTCCTCAATGGAAGGCAGGCTGGTAGCAACTGATTTTCTGCAGTTCTAATTATCCTCTGAAGTCTGTGTCTGTCTTGTTGGATTGCAGAACCAAACCAGACAGTTATTTAAAAAAATAAAAATCACAATAGCAAAAAAATCACATTTATAATATGTCCACTTTGAATAACAACTCACTGAATAATGATTTTAATATCCTTAGGATATGCAAAGTTTATTGAGACAGAAATGGACCATTTCAAAGCATTGTAGAAAACTGCATTTCTCTTTGGATCATCTGAACTCGTGGATACAGTATATCATTTCAGGGACTATTTGGCTATTTCATCTGGAATGCTGTGTCCAGAACACATTGGACTACTGCTGATTCACAGAATTTAATTCTTGAAAAGGCTGAATCTCCACCCAGAATAGCATGGCCCAAACTGCCTCCGGACTTGGCACAGTCCGAAGGGAAACAGAACATTCCATCTCCATTTAATAATGCACAAGCCTGAATTACATAAATGCTTTTAACTATGAGGGTATATAGTGAGGGAGTGGGCAGAAAAACAATGCTAGAAACAGAAACGGAGTGAAAGGACTAAAAAGCAAAGAAAAAATAAAATGCAGAATTGCAACAAAAGGAGAACTGAACTAGTAACAAAATAAGAGATAACAAACAAGGAAGAAAAACAGCAATCACATAATAGTTTCATGAAAGAAAATTGTTCAAAACTGAACTGGAGGAAGGTTTTTACTGCTGACTTAAATAGCTATTGCCAGAGTTCTGTTGATCATGATAGACAGACAGATATTAAAAACAGACCCCACTGCAATTGTTTTGCATACTGATTCATAAACTTGACAAAGGCTTGCTCGGACTTATTCTAATTTATGTCCAAACATAATTCTTATGTCTATTTTAATGGTTTCCCTGTAGTTAAAGAATGAAGTGAAATAATATTCTTCTCCCATGCACAAGTTTCAGTCTTCATGAGATGTGTCAAACATTTCCAATTTGAAGCATTTCAATTTCAAAATAGGCAGTTCTGTCCTCAAACTGCAGCCTTGCCAGAACCGATTCCAAAACCGTGGCAGAATGTTCCCATTCTTCTTCTTGTGTAATCATTAGCATTTCTGTCAAATTATAATTTACACTATGTAAGATGTTACTAATGGTGAGCATTAACCTGACCACTATTGGAACTATTTCAATGTCAAAATTGCATCTATAGGGTCCTAGAATCCCTCTTCTCCAAATGTTAGAGGGCAGAGATAATTCAGATTGCAGAGTAACTAGCTGTGCCTGGAAGAAGATGAGCAAATTTAATTCCACTTTTCCCCTCTCTCCCATTGTATTCCAGCAGCTTTTCATAGCCAGTGGTTCTACATCTGGACAAAAGTTTGCCTCCAATCCTTCTCTGTGATTTGCCCTATTCACATGAGACTTGATCCTAAGGCACCAACTCTTTATCCTCATCATAAGACTTTATGAACTCCTTCAGTATCACAGTAAGCATTCCAATGATGTACCAACCATATTGAGACAGACACATTTCAATATCAGAATGCTTCTGGTAAGGTTCCATTGAGGAGGCAGAATTTTGCTTAATTAGACTTGATCTGAAAAACTGCTTTACTGTTAGAGGGTTTTCAAGATTCTGTAGTTACCCTAAAAGCAATAAGTATCTTTTCAGAAATCCAAATGGTTCTTGTTTCCTGAGTTTGCTTGTCTCATGGGACTTGACAAGTTAAGAAGCTTACCCACCTCCACTATTTTCTAACTTTTCTAGCCCCTCATATAACTCTGCCAGATACATGTTAAAACAGAAAAGCAGCATTTTTGCCAATACAAGATTTCATCTGTTTTGGAAGCAGAGAATTAATGCTTTACTGACCGTGTCAATACACTCAATATCTCTACTGACAAGAAGCTGTTCATTTAACTCCTGATAACCTCAGCCAGGGTTCTCTCAAGCTAAAATGAACCCTTTATAGCAGGGGTCTCCAACCTTGGCAACTTTAAGACTTGTGGAGCTTTGCTGGCTAAGGAACTCTGGGAGTTGAAGTCCACAAGTCTTAAAGTTGCCAAGGTTGGAGATCCCTGCTCTATAGCAGGGATCATGTTGTCACAGCAGCATCACATGACATATCACAACTTTTCCCCTTCGCTAAACTGGGTGTGGGCAGCATGTGACGCATCCATAGTGCAGAACTTGTTAGAAATTTTTCCTTGTCTTTTCCTTGTATGTGTATGTATGTATGTGTGTGTGTGTGTGTATATGTATGTGTATATATATATGTATGTGTGTGTATATATATATACATATATATATATACATATATATACATATATATATACATACACACACACACATATATATATAATTTCTATAAATGACATGTAATATTTTAAATAGTAAATCATACCTTTGTTGTAGTAGCTGGTTCTCTTTTTCTTTAAGTGCTTTTTTAAATTCTGCTGTTCGTGATGGTCTATGCAGATATTTTCTTTTCCCTGTACATTCATATGTCCAGTGTCCAAATTCCAAACATTTCTGACACCTTACATGCTGTTTATTTGCCTCCCTGTGGAAATACACAAAAGTGATTCAGACCAGTTTTTTTATTTAAAAAGTCAGAACAAAAGTGGATCCTACTTTGCTTGAAACTAGGCGGCAGTTTTAAATTAACTCCTGCTATTGTTACATTATTTATAACTTGATGATTCTCAAATCCTCACAGTTCAAATACATTTCATTTATTTAATAATTTATATTGCCATCCATCTTGCAAATGACTCTGAGTTGATAATTTAAAAACCAAAGAAATCAGCAATCAGCTTCATAGCTGAGAAAATTGCCAGGTTTTAAACTAGTTCTGTAAAGCAAACTAGTTGAGGATAACCTAGTGTTGGCTAGGATGTGTTTCAGAGGGCAGGTACTCCAACAGAAAAATCATGTTTTCTGAGACCTGGAAGATGGCTTTCACTAATCAAAGAAACTCCGTATGTTCCTCCTTATAGATATGATGGGATGGATAAAGATAACTAAAGAAAGGTGGTCACTCAAATAACCAGTCCCCATGACTCGAAGGGTTTTATAGCTATAAGTCACAACTTAAATTGCACCTGGAAGCCTATTGAGAGCCA